>NC_091821.1:54770689-54888189 GCF_038994185.2 Dermacentor albipictus | reverse complement strand
AACTCCTCGCCGCCAATAAGTGGCGTTCCCGTAGCCCCGTCACAACACTGATAACTTGCTAGGCGAGTTTTTCTTTTACATACGAGAGTGTAGTTATGTCGCTCCCTGCTTTTGTATGCTATAGTTGCCGCTTCCCGGCAACCGCAGCTTAAATGAAACCTTAGTATTTACCGGGAAACGCTTGCGGCGAACGCTGCGCGCGAAGGCGAGCTTTCTGGTTCTTTTTGTTTCTCCCGCACGACCGACGCCGCCGCTGCCGCAGCGGATGCACGGAGGCGAGCGCCATCTGCAGGTGCTGCAAGAAACCCAGCGGCGCAGGCGGCGCGCGTCTGCAGCCGGGTGTTTGCCCACGGAGACGACAGACCTATTGGGAGGTTGAGCTATACAGCTTAGCGGCAAAACAAGCAGCGTTGACCCCGGCTTGACTGGCCTCTTCACCCCGCACGGTCGGACAGTTTCAGCGCATGATGCAAGCGTGATGCACGACACCCGCTGCGCGTTCTATACAACAAACTGGAAAACGAAAAGCAATGGCCAATACAATGTATGTTATTACAACGGAACACAACTCAACTCATACATTGAACACATAAACAGGGAAAAAAGAGAGAAATAAGATAAAGGAACAAATTAAGTAAATGTACACTACGGAAACTGGTTTTGCAACGTTATATATGCACGATAAGATGTAATCACGAACTGCCGAAAGGGACACAGTACACAAATGATTATAGATCGGCGTGTTTATTATTTTTTTTTCAGTATATATTTAAGCACCGCGAAGCCATAATTTGTACGACGCTTTGGTAATATAAAGATATCAGATTTTCGACATGTTCAGGCTTTTTTTTTCATGATGAAAGTAGTATATCTTGAAATATGACAGTATTGGTTATTTGTCTTTTATGTAAGCAAGCAAATTTATAATCATGGAAACAGTTCACAGGTATGATTCTGTATTCCAAGTGAATTGGTCTCGTTTCAGAATCAGAAGAAGCGTTAACTCGCAACTCGCAACATACTTTTCTGTATCACTTGAAGTTTGAAAATTTCAGCCATTGTGGTACGGCCCCAAACCAGAAAACAGTAATTTAGGTAGGAGTGAAAAAAATGCGCAATACAAGGACAGTTTAGACTTAGCGGGCAATAAATACTTGGTGCGTGAGATGACACCTATAACTCCAGTGTATCTTAACGCTAACGGCAGTAACATGCACGTACGATGACATGGTTGGCATGAATATAATGACAAGGGACGGAAATGTATTTACATAGTCATCATTATTACCCTATTTGCACGATTCTACCGAGCCCCCGATTGTAAAGCGCAGGTATGTTACCGCAAACGTGTATTAAAAAATTATAATAATTCCGGGTCGATTATACCGCGCACATTATGTAGCGAAACCTGAGTCGACGCGTACCGTGTTGAACCAATTTTATGGAAAATACAAAGGCCCACGTATTCATGCATACAATCGAATCTTAGTGGCTAGTCGCTGTCGGAGTCCGACGATGCTTCCTTTTCGTTGTTTACCGACCATAGAAAGTCATCAGTTCCATCTGATGCATCAGAAATGCCACATGTACAGCAAGCTGGGAAGTGGAGCGCAAACCAAGGCAGGAAAAAAAAAAGCTATGACCGCTCCACGGCAGTGTGGCTAGATACCTTGCATGGAGCTTTTTCTTTTAACTAAGAATCGGTTTCGTTTTTGATTGTGAGTAGAATTAGTTACGAATGTAACGCACATGCAAATTTGAGCTACACTTTTTATCCAAAGAAGGTGCGCGTTAAAATCATGCAAATACGATATTATTATTATTATTATTATTATTATTATTATTATTATTATTATTATTATTATTATTATTATTATTATTATTATTATTATTATTATTAACCGACCCTAGGGATACGTTGCTCAAATCTATTACGCCGCGTACAGCAGGACCCGTACCCTCGAAAACGTTATTTCGCCAGAATTGTTCGTAAGAGCAAGTTCCAGTCAATCGTAGCGTCTGACATATCATTGGCAAAGGCGGCAGGCCAATGGCAAGCAACACTTGCGAAGGAAAAATTTTGCAATAATACAGATCTTGGGATAAAATGCTTCGTGAGAGCAAATCAATCATTTAGCGAAGGCAACCGGCACTTACGAACGAAAAACTTTGCGAATTTCGTCCCCGGTGCGGAAAGTTCAGTGTTACGTCACACCCTGCATCCCCCTACTGCTTTTTGCATCCTTTCTTTTTTGCCAAGCTTTCCCTCGCAGATTGACCTATTTGTAGTTTCAGAAGTGTATTACATTAGTTCAGCTTGGCCTGATAGTAATCTATAGTGCTCCTTTAAAGTCCGCTTCGCATAACACAGACGGAGCGTCATTCACGATGCACTTCCTATAGAACGCAAGGCAAGGATGAACACGAGCTGTATTTACAAAAAAGCTTTTTATGCTAGAACTGTTCGTAATAGCAGATGGCAGCCAATCTTGATGTTGAACGTATTATATCAGCGAAGGCGACCGGCCAATGACAATAAGCACTTATAACAAACAAAAGCGCCTTCTACGAAAGAAAAGCTTTGTGAATACGGCTCCGGGCGGGAGACGAACTCACGAAGCTTTGCTTTCGTGATTTCTTATAAGTTGTAATTGGTGACGTCACACGTGCAAAAGCTACGCCTGTGATATGAGAGCGGCCACATAGGGGTGGGTTCCGCATTAACTTTTGCCACTCAGGAGGCTAAATCATGCACGTAGATCAATGTACACGAGCTGCAATCCCAAATTATCCAAAGCCAAAGGTAGGCATACTCACTCATGTGCGCCTTCACTCATACTCACACTCATTCCTCAGGCGCTATTTTGAGTGGCGACTGGTTTGAGTGGATATGAGAGTGTAAGGAATGAATGTGAGCGAGGGCCGTTGAAGTGTGAGCATAGACGTGAATATATGGACGTAACTGGCTTTCGGTGAGTGTGATAGGGAGTGAGTGCGAGTGCAGGTGTGTATATTGCTGAAAAAGAAAATATATTAGCGAATGAGTTTGAGTGAGCGTACAGGTAGCTCTACTGCATGCGGCTCTACCCACAAAATCAGGGCCGCGATAATGTAGCGATTCTGTTCCAATGTTATCCCTTTCCGCGTGCTTCGTCACTGTTTCGAGCACCGCTCCGGCCACATTATCACTGGTCGTGAACGGTTAATGATAGTAAAGGAACGGAATCCAGCCTTACATTATGCTGACCCAGTAAATGTTATTTACGCAAGCAGACAAGCGCACAAGGAACACTGACGTGGACGCGAAGAGAACGAGGAGGGAGAGTTTGTCTGCGTGACCTCGGCCGCGGATTCAATAAGAGACGTATACCACGTCTCTCTCAATGCGTCACGCACAGCCACGTCAGGAGCTCTCATTGAGAGCGACCGCGAAACGATCTGGAGTCATGGTTGCTTGCGCTTCGGGCCACAACTATTTAACGGCTTCGTCGTTGATATTGTGGTGACCCGTGTCGACAGCCCAGTGGATATATGGCGTTGAGGTGCTGCGCTCGAGGTTGCGGGTTCGGTACCGGCCTCGGCGGCCGCATTTAGATTGGTGTGCAATGCAAAAAACGCTCGTGTACTTAGATTACCTTTAGGTGCACGTTAAGGACCCAAGGTGGTAAAAAGTTTTCCGGAGTTGCCCACTATACGGCGCGCCTCATAATCAGATCGTGGTTTTGTGACGTAAGATCGCAGAATTTTGTTAATGTACAGTCGTTTCTGCTCACCATGCCCATACATACGAATACTGAGCTGAGCCATGATGAACGCCTGTTTCCCATCAACGTTCGAGGCTGCTCATTACATGACATTTCCGGCGACAGAAAGCATTCGCCACTCTGCAAGAACGAGATGTCGCTCAGCGACTGCAGAGCGATATAAAATTCTGAACAGACTCGTATTAGGTCACCGCGATATTTTTCGGGGCGGCTTAATAAATCGCCCAGCCATCTGTCCATGTAACCGATATTTGTAGAGCATCGCTTCGTACGACACGATCTTGTTGCGAAAGCAAATAAAATAATTCCCCAGACAAAGCAGAGAGCGCGACAAGTACAAAAAAAAAAAAAAAAACGTCATTGCACTGCGGTTTCAGACAGCTATGTTCCGCACTCAATTGTGGAAACTGTCGGCACTTCAGCTTCGAAGTTGGCAAGTCAAACCGATGGCGTCCGCCTCATCCCTCGACTCAACACCGAGTCATGCTGCGTGTGGCCCATTCGCGGGATCCTCACGCATGGGCCTCCGCTTGCAGCGAAGGCTGTCTGCAAGACCATGCATCTCAATCCTACAGCGACAGCGTTGATTTCAACCAAGCGATTCTTACGATGTGGCTGTTAGGTGAAGGAAAGGATGAACGGAGGGTCGGAGAAAAATGAAACACTAATGCGGTTTTTGTATTTGAGCCAGTCGACGGATATCGGCTGGTGTAGCTTCAGCTGCCGGTAGTTTCCAACGTATCCTCACAGAAACGCGACCAACTTTTGTGCGAAGATCACACGCTAACTGCTAATCACGTGGCCGATATAGGGGACGAGTCCACAAAGATTTTCGTTCGTAAGTGATCTTTACCAGTGGCCGACCGCAATATGACCGCATCATGCCAGGGAATGCTATGAAGTATTGCAGCCACTTAAGACGAGTATGCTTGGAGTCTGTGTGTGTGAGCGATTTTAAAGGAAGAAAGGGAAGAGAAAAGTAGAGCGCCGTTACTGCCTCTCGTGCGAGGGCCCCTCCACAGCGCTGTACGGGTGGGGGAAAGGGTTAAAAAGAGTAGGGGAGAAAGAATGGTAGGGATAGGGGAGAGGAGCCGAGTGGTAAGGCACGTATGTGAAGGAGGCGTGGTTATAGACGTCCGCACAAGTCGGCGCCGTCCAAATAGTCAAGCAGCGCCGAAAAGGCGTGCTTGTCGGTTCAGAACTTTATACCGCCCTACAGACCATACGAGACATCTCACCCGTGCACAGCCAACACGTATCCCGATTGGCTGTCATTTGTATTTACCAACAGTTCTACGAACGGGTGGATGTCTGATTCCCCCTCTATTAATTAGTTCTATAAAACGTAAGAACATTTTTGTGAATATGGGCCCATATTTCCGGGTTCCGCCTTAGTTCTAGCGACCGTAACATCAAAAGCTTCGTACGGCATGCAACTTCCCATCAGGGACCGAATTAACAAAGTCGTTCGTTCGTAAGTGCGCTTTGTCATTCCCTTGCTAATATAGTCCAGGGACCCTATAATGTAAAACTATTCCAATATGTTTTTATTCGTATCTCCTGACGTCAAATTTGCGTAACCGCCGACGCAAGGATCAGATGGTGGTCACCCGCAGGGTTGTATGAATAGACCAATCAAACGCCCTCCTCGTTCATAGAAGGTCCCCCCCTCCCTTTTTTTTTGCTTGAAAAACGAATAACATTGCATACACTGAGTGGCTTGTCTTATGTAATTGGCTGATAAGAGGCGAGGAGCACGCTCAAAGTGGAGAGAGATTCGACGGGGCCGAGCCACTGCACTGCGAATCGATAACCAGATCAAGAGGGTGGTGCCGGCGTCTACGGTTGGTCCGCTTTTCCTTACTTAGCTTGCGGTGGCTCGTCGAAAATCGCGGCGGCATGCAACGGAAGCTTAAAATGATGCTGAGACGGATCCTCGGCAAAGAAGAGTTGGCAGAACGAGGTCGTTAACGTGCGGAAAGTGCTCGAAAACGTTACACGGCCACGGGAACGCTTTATTATGCGCAATTAAACCCATGCTCTCCGGCAGGCGAGAGTCGCCAGTGCCTGAGTGATAGGCGGCAGCCATCTTTTATTCCTTTCGGAACGGGGCAGCCTGCGGCTATTCAGAAGAAAATTCAGTTTTGTTCGGCCTATTAATGCATGTTTGTCGCGTACACGTCACGTTGACGCGGTGAGTTTTTGCGGTTCTGTGACGTCGCGTGACAGGTAGGTTTAGTGGGTGCAGCCCAAGAACTTTTGACCAATGGCCGAGAGCTAGTGGCGAAAAGGGGTCGAATCAGAAATAACTATTTTTCTTTTGTAGGACCAAATCATGCATAATCAATGTGTGCACGTCGTATTAGATGGGGAGCTATCATGGTTTTCGTGACGTCGCGTGACAGACAGGTTAAGTGGGGTTGGTACAAAAACGTTTTTGACCAATCGTGGAGGGCTGATTGCAGAATTGGAATAGAAAAGTTTGGAATAGTTTTACGTTATAGCGCCCCGGGGTTCGACGGAACACCGTCTGGCGAGGGATATCTATTTTCTTCTTGAAAGCAAACAAACAATCGCCGAAGTTTGAATAGAAAACTGTTTTTATGACGTTCAGAGTTCCCTGCGGGTGTCTTGTTCACGTAAAAGCGAGATAGGTTGGGCCGTGCCTTGCTAATAATATGCCCAGCATCAGGATTGGCGGGAATTTTCTTTTGATAACAACTTTACCGTTCGAGTTTTTTCGGGAATGCGGGTCCTAATGCCTAGTTCACGTGGCGTTCCGTTGCCAAAAGAATCGTTTGTCACTAGCCATCCGCCACCCGCTCTCGATAACAAATTGTTCGTCATCGTGATTTCTCCTCGGCTCCTGTTCTTGCGTGCCGAACTGCTTTGTGAATACGGCCCCAGCCATGCACGAAGCGTTCGCGCCGCTTTCCCGCAGCCTGAACCAAGCTGCAAGTGTTATTTGCATCGCGTGGGCACCCAAACAAATCTCGCCGCAGGCGCCGAACGGCACTCCCGTTCCGACAGTGGCGGCACGCGCCCCAGTGGAAAGCATTCTTCGTGCAGTCACAAGCAGCGGGAGATCGGCGTCAACCTTGGTTGTGCAGCTGCTGCGGTTCCAAGTGTTTACTCGAAACCGCAAGCATTTACGGCCGTCCAATGCCTATCCGCGTACGAAATAAAAAAAAAATACCGGGCGCACTTGTGCGTCGCGCCTGCATCGAGCGACGCAGCGGCGCTGCTGTCTCTTTCTTGTTTTCCTCGACTGGTCGTCGCCATCTGCGGGGTTGGCGGCGGCGGCTAAGGAAGAAAGAGTGTCATTGAACCAGTTCCGCTCCGCGCGGCGGCGGCACGCAATCCGCTAAGCCCAAGGATCGAGCATTTCCGGGTGGATAAGGCGCGACGGTCAACGCGCCTATCGGGCCGTTTGTTGACGCCGCAGCGCGTGTATCGCACGCGCCTCCGGGAAACGCGGTGGCATAATCGACGCCTTCGCATCTCACGTTGACTCACTCACTATATGAGGTTCGCTGCTTCAGCCACGCGCTACGTAGTCCGGTAAAGGGGCGGCTGCGCTGGACCCGCGACAGCGTCGAGTTATTCACTCTGGCCGTCGATTTCTATACGCAAGGGAAATCAGGAGTTAAGAACGTTCGCCGGAACACAGTCTAACTTAATAAAAATAATAATTATATATATATATATATATATATATATATATATATATATATATATATATATATATATATATATATATATATATATATATATATATATATATATATATATATATGCAGATCCAACGCACATGTTGGAATATATGTGAAATGAAGCTTTCGTTAAGCGGTTAATTAAATGCTGTAAAACTAAATGCGATGCATACAAGCGGCTTTATTGTCGTCCTATTAAACGTGAAATCTAATGCAATGTTTATGTTTATGCAGCACAGGTCGCCACTTTAATGTCATGCATTGCTTATGCACTACCAGTTCTTAAAATACACTTTGGTTCGAAGGGGGGGAGGGAGATCTCACACATACGTGGGCTGCTCGTATGTGTGAGTGCGTGTGCGTGTGTTTGGGAGCCCTCCCCCCCTCCCCCACACACGCACAGATCGATATTGCAGATCGCCAGGTGAGGAGGGGCTGGTACTACACCGTTTATAAGCTATGCGAAAATTAAAACAGCAGTTCATGTGAATGCACAGTAGCTGTGATACGTCGACGTAGTGATTTTTACAAGGACAAAGGCGATGTTTGATGTTTGTCAAGGGAAGTATGGTGAGGTGAGGCGTATACGCAGAGAAAAGCACGACTCGAAGAAGTGTGGTGCGGTTGACTACGCCTTCGTCCTAATAAATATAGGCGCGCGCACATGTCACGCCCCGTGACACAGTCGCCAATAGTCTCAGAGCTAGTCGGCGTTGGCACGAGAGAAGTATGCGTGTGGTTGTGACCTAATAGTTAGAGCATCACGCTGTTGTGCTGGCAGACCGAAGTAAGATCCACCTTATCATGTTTCTACAAGTATAATATAAAAAGAAAGAAGTCCGATCCTACCATGCTCGTCTTCAACTGCCTGATCATTTATTTATTTATTTATTTACTTATTTATTTAGTTATTTATTGACATCCACTTTGAAACAGGGTGGTGACAAATAGTCACCTAGCCTGCTTGATTTAATCAGATATACTGTACATCTTCTTCATTCTAGCATTTTTGTACAGATCTCCATATTCTGCCCCCCCCCCCCTCCGCCCCCCTCAACTTCTGTATCTACCTTGTATTGCTACCTATGCCTGTAATAAATCCGGTGATGTTAATCTCTTCCCTGCTTTTTTCTCACAAATATTCTAAACGTGTTTTTCTTTACTCGACTGCTGACCAGTTGATGCTTCCGTCCACTTAAGGCCAAACGCTTCTGGAAGGTGTGCGTTTCCACCGGGTCTCACGGGGCAAATCCCCTCGCACCCCATCAGCATGTGCTGAGGGGTCTCCCGGATGTTTGCCGCAGCGTACACATTCCCCACCTGATTGCGAATATTTACTGCGGTATGTTCTTGTCCTTAGGCAACCAGCTCGAGCCTCAGATAGCAAGGCACTGCCCTTCGTGTTATCGTACAGATTTTCCCTTCTAATTTCTTTCTCCGCATTCTTGTAAATCTCCATGGTCATTTTTGTTTCCATTATTTGCATCAAATTCTCTGTCTCTGTATTTCTTACGTTATTTCGGATGACTCCTGGTTGTTTGCTTACACTGTCAGTTACCCTGCACTTCGTTGGCAGCTTTCTTTATCGCTTCCTACATTCCGTGCCCACGCTTTTCAGTTACAGATACTTGTGCACTTTAGCCATCCATTTATTTTGATCCATGTTCCTGAGCCTTTCTCTAAAACTAATTTTGGTCTGAGCTTCTCTGATTTCAAAAGCCACGTGGCGTCATCGGATTAAACGTTCTTCAATCGTAAACGAGGCTAGATAGCGAGCTACCAGCGAAGTGCTTCGGGTAAAATTGGTTTCCACACACTGTGGGAACATTTTTTAGTATTTTGTATGTGTTTCTTTTTCTTTTTTTAGTATTTAGTACTCTAATTGACTAACACTCCCGGCAAGACGAATCTGTTTAACCCGTATTGTCGGATATGAAGAACAATGCGTGAACATTTGCTTTATTTCCCCATAACGAAAAAAAAAAAACAATCGCTTAACAGTCCAGTGTCGCCATTTTTTTTTTCAAGGCTGTCGTTAAACTGATACACAGAAATGGCTAACGTTTCGCTAAACTTTGCTCTAAAGTGGCTAAAATTGTCACTGGAACTGTCGAGCGCATTTGGTGTAATATAAGCTTCTTTTTCTTGAGGTGGCGGGGGGTCGCCGCAGTATAGGGTAACACGAGATTAGGCATCTGGTGAAACATTTCCCGTTAGTATAGTGTCCGTTGCGGGTGAGGGGCAAATAGTGAATTCACCAATGGGGTGTAGCGGACTTTTACTTTACTAATGTAACAATAATAATAAAATAAACAATGCAGCTGAAATTCTGCGCTTACCTTCACATACTAATATTCAACATTCCGCACGGTTCAAATGAACACGGGTCACCTGATTTTCCTAGCCTAAGGCGAACTTGACCTCTACGTTATGACTGAAAATTTTCTAGTTAAGGCGCTCGTGAACAGAATTAAATAATGCGAAACGATCTTGGTCATGCTGGTTATACGGTAATCATAATTACGTGAGCTTTATGCAGGTCAAATACTACGTGCAGCCCCATGATCCACCTGAATTTCCGTGCAGTATTGATTTCTCGAAAAGCAACGAGAAACGGAGGGGGTACGTTCATATTCGCGTGAACAAGCCCAGTCACTCAGAGACGTATACACCTATCTACAGTTGATCTTCCTTATTATTCACCTGCTGCGTTCTAAACCTCGCCATAGACATTATTACAATAGGTTTTGGTGATTTAATTTACTGCTACGTCCAGCAGTCGAATTTGGTGAGTGAAACTGGAGCACGCGCAGCGTTAAGACCCATTCAAATAGATTTCATACAGAGCGGAAGAAAAAAAAAACACGTGTGTTGTTTTAGCACAGTGTAATTAAAGTCTGTAAAATAATTGAGGAGGTCCTCGCGGTGCCTCTGCAGGCTGATAACTATGGTGAGGAAACTTCCCAGGGCCCACAAGATGCAATCGTATTACCCCATGATGCAGTTGATAATCTCCTAGATACTTGAGTGCATTTTTCAACAGCAGTGTACCATTGATTGGTCTCGGTTGCGTTATTTCCGAGAGTAACAGACACGGACACGTATACGATAGCGATAAGCAGAATGAAGAACCTGAAATCATCGCAGCCCTGTCACTGTAAAAGCGCTGTTCGTTCATACGAGATAGTGGCCCGATAACGGTACAATCGCATCGTTTTTTTAAACATATATCTCGTGCTTTCTTTATGACTCGGATAAAATTATTGCACAATATAAGTAGAAAACTAGATACTGAATTATCAGCCATTTCTTGAAACGTTCTACTGCTTCCCCATTGAAAAGGTGTCTCTATATTTAAAACTTGCGCAGTTAATTAATTATGACTCATCATGTAACCAAACAGAAGGGAAAAATTGAGTTCTTCGATTGTGGTCAACTACACACTTTTAGTCCAGTTCTATTGCGCGGTCAAGTATTTTTGAACATGCTAACATTGAACATTGAATTTTGAACATCAAGCTAACTTTACACAACCTGAGAAAATAACCAATAACAAAGGGTTGCTTATTTTACGTAGACTTCACAGTGACCTCATTGATGACGTGAACATCGGTCTAGTGTTGAGCATCTTCCTAAAACGAGCCTGCCCTCTGGGTTGACTGAAATTGCGTAGCTCTAATTCACCTCGAAATTACCCCAGTAAATGTTTGTGTACCACACCGAAAGTAGGCTAATGGGCTGACAATTCTTAATTTCTTCATCGTCTCCTTTTTTACGTTGGTCTTCTGCCAAGCCTCTCGTACAGTTGAGGGTCTGAGGTATTGGGCATAAATGAATGCAAGCTTTTCACGCACGATATCTACGCCAGATTTTTTTCAGGCAGACTGTCACTGCGTCGTCTCCTGCCGCTTTTTTCCCCTGGAAATGTCCTGCAAAGCCCTTCTAACCTCAATGCTTGTTAGCCGCCGTAGTTGCTCAGTGGCTATGGTGTTCGGCTGCTGAGCACGAGGTCGCGGGATCGAATCCCGGCCACGGCGGCCGCATGTCGATCGGGGCGAAAACACTCGTCTACCTTAGATTTAGGTGCGCGTTTAAGAACCACAGGTGGTCGAAATTTCCGGAGTACCCCCCCCCCCCCCCTTCCCACTACGGCGTGCCTCACGATCAGAAAGTGGTTTTGGCACGTAAAACCCCGGTAATCTTTAATTTCTCATCCCTTCTTACACAAGAAACTTTCATTTATTTTCTGCAACTGGCGTCTAATCGATGCTACGTGTCTGTTCTGGGTAGTGCACGTTCCACTGCCACTTTAACAGAGCATTAATATTGCTGATGAAATCTCCCCGTTTATGCTAGCAACTTAACCGTACATCTTGTTCCAAGTCTACAATGTCTACAATGTCAACCCGCGTTCCTGCTGTGTAGCTGTGTGCATGCAGTGCCCCGAGGGGATGGGACAGTATAGCACCCTTCAAGCTACAAACGCCTACATCGCGCCAATATGTCGCTCCCGCTTATTCTTCCAACGCCCCCGTCCAGGAGCTTCAGTACAGCACTCTCGACCGCTAGCCTCAGTTCCTCCGCTTTTCCCCTAACTCCGACCAGGTAGGAATGCCTTTTTCCGTTCAATTTTCTCCTTTCTCTGTTAAAATAGAGAGCAATCCTGGACCTTACTAATCGTAGATCACTGCCCTCTGCCGCGCCCAACTCATCTGCAACCTGCACAATGGAAACTTGGCATCGATAGGGTGACCCCAGGACAGCCTGGTGGTGGCCAGGTTGCTTAAGCCGTGGAGTGAACGGGCACATGGTGGAAATGCAGCAGGCAAAAGTTCCCTCGCTCTGCAATAGTTGGAGAGCACCTGTGAATGGGCGGAATTTCTTGTATCCCAGATTGCGCTTTTCCCATATCCACTTCCGATTACTGCTCCTCCGGAAGAACGTATTCCTCATACGCAGTCGATTTTTTTCCGCGAAATCTACCACCAAATCTTATCTGCTATTTCGAGAACAGATTCCATAGTTCCCAGTTGACTGGCCTCTATACTGTCTTTTCTCCCCTTCAGCACTGAAGTCGGTCATCACTATACAGTATGTTGAATCTTGAGATTCCTCACTACTAATGCCATGTCTACATAAATCTTTCTACTTCTTCATCATCATGACTGCACGTAGACGCATACACTTGCACCAGCTTTAACTTATTCATCTAATTTTTAGAGCACAGCTCTTAGGCGTACGTTCCTGCATTTCACGTCGTCGTCGTCGTCCCTCGGCGTAACCGAGCGAACGAGCACAGCGAATGATGAAAGAACGAACGCAAAGCACAGCGGGGATTAAAGATTGCGATAGCGATGAGAGTGCGAGGAGGAAAGCGGAGCAGGAGGGTATGGCGAAAGCGTGAGAAGAAAAGCGCAGTGCCACGCAAGACGGGCTTTGCGGCGATAACCGCTACGAGATGGCGCCAGAGTAGTGCGCCGTCGTCTATTCACCGATGACGCCATCGATAAGGCATGCGGTCAGCGCGTCCACTGATATCATATAGGAAACAAAGCGCTGCGTGAGCGGAGGTCTGTCTGCGATGGCTGCTGGGAATCGCGCCCACGCGCCACCCACGCGCTGCCTCTTGCGATCTCCCGATTACCGAGACAGTCGCACCACACTTCGCTCCGTTTGCAATGTGCCGCGCGAGACACATTGCCCGCGTCAGCCCATATATCGCGAAATGAAAACACATACACAGTTGCGCTCAAATTACGCATTAGGGAGTATCGTAATCGTTGGTGAATTTTTTTTTTCTAGCTAGTACAATGACTGCCATCCTTTCGTTAATGTTGTAGACTTCACCGATGTCACCCACTATGTGCCTATCTACCAGAAACAAAGGTGATAACCATGGCGCAGAATTCTTTCACATCGATGAAGCTGACAACGATATCACTGAGCATGCTACAGATCCCAAGGTGAAGGAGAGAGTTTAACGGTGGAGAAGTGTCATGATACTTTCATATGTGCGTCAGCATCATTCACCTGAAATTTTGTAAACTTTTATAATCAGAGTGTGTGGTATACTATAAATCCTCGACGTTGGCACGAGAAGCCTAGAATATGGTATAAGCACCAGGACCCGCAAAACTCGGAACCTTACGTATAACCACATCCTTAGTGGGCGGCGCCGGGGGGCGTCTGAGCCCAGAGAGCCTCTATACCGATCGCCGGGACAGCAAGACGGTGGCAGCGTTAATTGCCAGTAGTAGACTGCACTAATGTGAGAGAATGTTTCTGGATATAACGGGCCTGTATTCATGTGAAAGAAGACGTCTGAGCCGGGTGTAAATCGATACAGCTGTGGACTATTACACGAAAGACGAACATGGATACTCTCGGCCGAGTCCTGACCGAAAGGTTCTCATATTTGTCAGATTCACAGGAACAGAGAGTATGTTCCTAAAATATTGTTACAAGGCGGAAGTAGGCGCTAGTCTTTTCCACGGGCGGAATTAACGTGACCAACACGAACATAGGTCTTCAAACGAGCAACGTGAAGAACATCCTTGATGAAATGAGCGCTGCGAAGACGCGGACGAAAGAACACATGTACGACAGACAAGGCGCCTTGTCTGTCGTACATGTGTTCTTTCGTCCGCGTCTTCGCAGCGCTCATTTCATCAAGTATGCATAACCAACTCACCCACATCAAGCTTCTGCTACTTCTGAAGAACATCCGTTTTTGGTTGAATCGACGATGCAGCCGGGGCTGCAGCAGCAATCTGATACGTGACATTGGCAAGCTGTCGTCGGATAATGTAGAAACCTGCATAATGCGATGAGAGTTTTTTATCCTATTCCCCATTATAGGCCTTCGCGCCATCCCTTAATAAATACATTTTGTCATCATCATGACAGGCCATACACGACGAGACGGCGACCACAGGTGCCCGAGAGAACCAGGCAAAAACTCGACGTTCCTATGGATGCTTGTCGCCGCAGGACTTTTGGTAAGTCTGTAAAGCAGCGGGGTGGACATGCGCAATCTGACGAGCTTGGGCAGCCAAGGAAATCGCATTGCGAGTATAAGTGCTCGGTAGTTGCAGTGCAATGGGAAGTACGGTGCGCAGAGGCAAAACATGATAACGGCCAAACAGTAACTAAACGGCGACTAACCAGCGGTGTCATGGCGGGACGAGTTATATGCAAAAGTGACATACGACAAAACGACGTCCCAGTCGCGGTGGTCTGCGGAGACGTACATGGCAAGTATGTCGGTGAGTGTTCTGTAGAGGCGTTCGGTAAAGCCGTTTGTCTGGGTGTGGCAAGCAGTGGCGACTTGGTGCGCAGTAGAGAATGAGCGAATGATGTCATCGCTGACTTTTGACAAGAAGTATCGCCCGCGATCGGTGAGTAGCTGCCGAGGAGCGCCACGGCGCAAGTGTAGCATTGTGCAGAAGGAAATCTGCGACGTTCGTGGCACAGCAGGAGGGCAGCGCTCGTGTAACGGCGTAGCGGGTGGCATAATCGGTCGCTACGGCAACCAATTTGTTTCCGGTAGTTGACGTCGGGAAAGAGCTAAATAGATCGAGCTTCACACGAAAAAAAAAAGGCTCTGTAGGAATGTCGATCGGACGCAGAAGCCCACACGGAGACATGGAAGGGGACTTGCGGCGTTGGTACAAAATGTATGACTCGTCTGGCACGGGCGGCCTCTGGTTGTTGTTGTGTATCGTCGAGTCGATGTCGACTCCTGGTGACACTATGAATATACGAACGCCAGTGACATCTGCTGCACACAAGTTCTTTAAGCCCACTGAGACGCTTCACTGTGGCCTGTAGAATCCCATTTAACCATCTCGTGCGCTGGCGAGCTCACTTTCCCTTACTTTCCTCTATAGCTATAGCACTAATTTACGTTCCATTGAACTGGCAGCCCGCATGACATAACCAAAATAAGAAATCTTTAGTTTCAATACCTTTCAAGTCTGACACGTAAGGCCTATTAACTCAAAAAAAAAATAAAGCGAGAGAGAGAGAAACAAAGATTATTTTCTTCAGCTGGTATGGGTTCTTGCGCCACGGCAAGAAACGTGCCAATGCATTCACTATGCCAAGGCCAACGTGCGTGCTTTTGCGCCGTAAGACCTTACCGGTGGTTCAATAGAGGACCGCGAAGGAGAATGTCATTGCAGCTCTGCGCCATCTGGATGCTACCTGGGAGATCTCGATTTTTGTGCGAGGAGAGATTATTCAAATAACTTTACTTTGGGAAACACGGAAGAGACAGAGCTGATGTGTGCGGCGTGGAAAAACAGGAACATTGTTGCAATGACAGCGCAGAAACTCACTTCGTGACCTGCAAGATGGATAACCTGTGTTTAGTTGAAGCGCATTCAAGCAGCCGCGGTATATGATGGGAGAAACAGCGTGCGCAGCGTGGATCTTTTGTGTTCCATTTTAACTTTGCCAAGAACGAGACGGCTATTGTTGCGTACCAGATACACTCCGACAATTGACACGCGTGAAGCACGTGTCTTTTCTTCTTTTTGCGCGTGTCGTTACGAGAAAAAAACATCCGCAGAAGTTTTGCTGTTGTTTGTGACGACATTGTCACGACGCTGCACATGGTTGCCTCCGTACTGAAAAAGAAAAGAAACAAAAGGCAGAATATCAAGGACGGACGTTCACTTGATACCCTCAACGCCTATACTTAAGTAATGGTGCCATAACATTCACTTGAAGAACAACTACCAGGTGTATAAGTTTTCAAAGAAGGCTCAAGTGTCCACGAAATGGTATTCTCCCGCCGCAGGACACGGAAAGAACTCTTGTGATGACAATGGCGCATCAGGGAAGCATCAAGCATCCTTGTGCACCGTAACAGCCACCAGCACTGCTGTAATGAAGTGGGCGCCCGAAGTAGCCACACAACCATCCGTGAAGTTGAGGCACGTAAAACTGATCTATGGTAGGCGGTCTTTGCATTATATGGCCAAACACGCCGCGCGCAGCTGATTATGGACGTGTTTGGCCAGTGTCCCGCAGTGACCTCGAAAAGGTCAAGTCATCTTGAAGATGCTTTGTGGTTTGCGTGAGCCGGCGCAGGAGCACTTCGGCAAGTAAGAGGATATTTTTATAGGCTCCATCATGCTGTAAAAGCTTATATTACTTCCGTGCATGCCCCTTGATTTAAAACACTTAATATCAGCAATGATACCACTCGGATGGTGATTAATATCAGCAATACCACTCGGATGGTGATTGGCAGCGATACCGAGAACAATCAAATAAATGTAAAGCTGAAATTGAAGAATCTAAAGACAAGTTTTTTAACGGTGACATCGTCAGCATGATAATGAACAATCCGAAAAAGTTTTGGAAAGTAATTAACCCTAAGCACTCTTCCCAATCCACTATACCAATCGTTAATAACGGTGTGCTACTCTTACCATCTGAAGCTGCGACTAAATTAAACTCGTTTTTCAGCTCTGTATTCACAAACGAAAATCCAATTCCACCTGACCTTACGTTTCCTTCAATTAACTCATCTATGAATGATCTCATAATTACACCAGAGGGAATAGAATCGGCCATCGATCGACTTTCGAATAACTCAGCGCCAGGTCCAGACGGCATCTGCACAAAGATGCTTAAAATGACTAAACCTATAATATCTCCCGTATTAGCCGCCCTTTTCCAGCAATCAATAGATACAGGAATTGTACCAGATGACTGGAAGGTCGGTCGTATCACTCCCATTTACAAATCAGGTGACCGATCAGTGCCCTCAAACTATAGACCTATATCCTTGACTAGTATTCCATGTAAATTACTTGAGCATATCAAATCTTCCGCAGTTATGAAATATTTATCTGAACATAACTTTTTTTCTAACAATCAACATGGTTTTCAGAAAGGACGCTCTTGTGAAACACAGCTTTTTGAACTTATAACTGATCTTCATCAAGCTGTTCACGATTCCATAAAAATCGATGCCATATTTATTGACTTCAAGAAAGCATTCGACAAAGTTCCCCATTCTCGCTTAGTAATGAAACTTAGCCGGCTTAACATACATGGTAAAATTGTTAATTGGATCTCAAGTTTTTTAACCAATCGCTACCAATTTGTTTCCGTAAATGATCACTTTTCCGCTTTAGCACAAGTTAAATCTGGCGTTCCTCAGGGATCCGTACTTGGCCCAATCTTATTCTTAATTTACATTAATGACATCAGTAACAACCTGACCTCAACAGTTCGATTGTTTGCAGATGACTGCGTTCTTTACAGACAAATTATCACCTCTGAAGACACTAATATTTTACAGGCCGACCTAAACAAAATTTCACTTTGGTGCGAGCAATGGCAAATGGAAATTAATGTTTCTAAAACAAAAACAATGACATTTACCAGAGCCAGTAACGTTCACTTAAGTTCATATTTTATGAACAGCATATGTATAGACAATGTGTCTGCATTAAAATATTTGGGAGTCCATTTAACTTCTAACCTTACATGGAATGATCACATTGATGAAATAATTTCGAAAGCAAATAAAACACTTGGATTCATTAGGCGAAATTTGTATTTAGCAAATCAGTCAACTAAATTATTAGCTTACACAGCTCTAGTTCGCTCAAAGATTGAATACGCTTCCATAATATGGAATCCAAATCAGACTTACCTAATAAACAAGCTGGAATCTTTACAAAATAAAGCAGCACGCTTCATCACTAAAACATACTCTAGAACATCCAGCATCACGGCTATCAAAGAGTCCCTCTAATTACCGTCTCTAGAAACACGACGACTGTTAGCACTACTTTCCCACTTCCACAGATTGTATCATACCCCGTCATCCTTTACAGCATCCCATATCAAACCCCCACAAAAGATTTTCGCCCGCCTCGACCATCCCTTCAAAGTGCGTCCCATGTTTGCGCGTACGAATCTCCTGCGACAATCACCGCTCTTTCTAGCTATTCATCACTGGAATAAGCTGCCAAAAGAAATTGCTTCTATACGTGATCATGACTCATTTGTATGTAATTTGAAGCGCAGTTTTATGCATGTTGGGTAAAAGCAGAATTTTATGCCTTTGACGCATTGTAAGTGTATCTACATGCTTTGTACGGAGTGTTGTTGTTGTTTTTTTTTTTCACCAATGTATGCAATTCTCTCCTTTTTTTTCTTTTTATATTTTCTTGTTGTATTCGGTGATCTTTACCACGTTGTTCTATATTGCCTTCCTCCCCCTAATTGTGTTTGAAATATCCTGTTGTTAACCCCCCCCCCCCCCCCTATGTAATGCCCATAAGGGCCTTTAGGGTATCTGAATAATAAATATAAACAAAATGAGGACGCTGTTTAAGTGGGACCTCGCATACTTGCTGTCAAACAAACAAACAAACAAAGAAACCAATAGACAGTTTTCTTGACGACACATCTGCAATCGTATGGAAGTGAGAATTAACCTCGACGTGTTTATAACATGTGCCTCAGCTAACGCGGGCCAAGCTGCTTAAATAAAGAAGGGCTACGAGATATGATGGGACAAATGCTCTTTTGTTAGCAATCGCTTTGTGCACACTGGTGAAATTTTTCTGTTATCATCGATTATCTTATTAGTCAAAACTAATTGCCTGAATTTCTAATTATCTGTCTAGTTGCGGAAGCTCAAATGTCAAATTGTGTACCACATTGGAAAATATATTCAACAGTTTCAACTCACTACATTTTCCCCGGATGTTCTTACTGCGTTTGAAAGTTCTCGTACACAACGAAAAAAGAAGGGGTGGGGGGAGGGGGGCAAATAAGAAAATCACGCCGAAATCCCTCAGGGAGTTGTCTAAGTATGCGTAAGCATTGGACCGCTTGCTAATCTCCGCACAGCCCGGTGCTATTATTAATGTTATGAAACTTGATCCACCCAGTATAAACTTTTATCAGTTGTTATGAACTTACCGGACTCGATTCGAGCCTTATCAACACTTATCGGCCGGTATTTACTTTATCGCAAGCGACCCGATTCTTATGAACCCTTATCTGTCCTTATCAACACCATAAGACATGACCCGATTCTTATCAACTCTTATCGATGCTTATATTATAATAAATGCTGCGACCAATATAAGCCCTTATCGCTCTTTAGCACATTATCCATGTCAATGTCGCGTACGTATAAATTTCTTAATACTTCGCTTACTCTTATGTCTATGTTTGCAATCTATATATATATATATATAGGTTGTCCCAGCTAACTTTAGCCAGAGTTTCACACAGACACGCACGCACACATACATGCGTGTGTTTAAACAACAATACTCGGTGCATGAAAACGGTGCCTTTACGTCCAAGGGAACATCGGTATCTTTTTTTTTTTTGAGTATATCGGTATACTCAAAAGAGAGAGAGACTGACTGACTGAATAAACTTTATTGAAACCAGCAAGAGATGGTGGCTGGGCCTAGGCCTCCCACGTGGGGACGTCGAGGTGTTGCCTCTTCGCCGCCTCGCAGGCCTGCTGGGTCGCCCAGAGTTGTTCGTCAAGGTTGGGGCTACGCAGGGCAGCGTGCCACCTCGACGAGAGGGTCGTGGGGTTAGTGTCGGGGTATTGGTGTGTACAGTCCCAAAGCATGTGTGGAAGTGTGGCTGGCTGTGTCTTGCAGATATGGCACGTGGGATTGGGGTAAATGTCTGGGTAGATCTTGTTATAAAGCTGTAACGAGGGGTAAGTATTGGTTTGTAGCAGGCGGAAAGTTGTAGCCTGCGCTCGGGATAGTTTGTTGTGTGGGCCGGGGAAGGTTCTACGCTCTAAGTAGAAGGACTTCACAAGATCATTGTAGCGTGTCAGGCGATCCCTACCGGTGGGGGCAGCCTCCCCTTCTCCCGCGCGGTTTACTAGGCCTCGCGCCAGGGAGTGGGTAACCTCGTTGAGGTTGGGGAGGTGCGGGTGGACGGTGCCTACATGAGCCGGGAACCAGACGAGTGTAACCTGATGGTCGGTTGAGCGGGGCGCTTGTTGCAAGATGCGCAAGGCTTGGTGTGAAATACGGCCGTTGATATAGTTGATAACGGCGGAGCGGGAGTCAGAGACGATGGTATGGCATGTTGGGTCTAGTGTGGCTAGCGCGATGGCCACTTCTTCAGCTTCCTCAGCGTGTGCGGTTACTAGGCTGATAGCATGGTGGAGAGAGCCTTCACGCGTGGTGACGGCTGCAAAGCGGGTACCGTGGGGATATTCGGCGGCGTCGACGAAACTCACACCGTCGTGGCGAGTAAGGGATTTGGTGAGAACCGTGGCACGTGCTGTGCGACGTGCGTGGTTGTATTCGGGGTGCATGTTTCTGGGGATAGGATCGGCGTGAATCCAAGCTCGTATGGTGGAGGGGATCTGGTGCTTATGGCCGTGTTGATGGTGGTAGGTGATGCCGTGCGAGGTAAGGATATGGCGACCCGTCGCTGTGAGAGTGAGTCTCTCCAGCTGAGAGCGACGTTGGGCCTCGATGAGCTCGTCCAGTGTGTTATGGACGCCTAGTTGAAGGAGGAGCTCAGTGCTGGTGCAACCGGGGAGGCCGAGGGCTTGTTTATAGACTCCGCGTAGGAGGATGTTGAGCTTGGTTTGTTCAGCCTTGTACCAGTTTAGATACGCAGCAACGTAGGTGATGTGGCAAATTACGAATGACTGGATTAATCGGAGCAGATTCTCCTCTTTCATACCCCCACGGCGGTTGGAGACCCGCTTCAAAAGTCTCATGGTGTTAGCTGTGTTCATCTTGATTTTGGCAAGGGCCATGCCATTCGCTCCGTTCTCCTCTATGAGCAAGCCGAGCACACGGATATTGGTGACGAGGGGTATGGGGCTGCCATCCGTGAGATGAAGCGCAATGTCTTCGTAATGGCGTTTAGCGGTGCAGCATTTTGGACGGCGGCCACGGAGAGTAGGCCTGTAGAGAAGGAGTTCGGACTTCGCAGGGGAGCAGCGAAGCCCCGTGCCTTGGATATAGGTCTCGACTGTTTCAATGGCGGATTGTAGTGCCGTTTCTATTTCGCCATCACTGCCTTTGTGGGCCCAGATGGTTATATCATCAGCGTATATGGTGTGGGTGACACCGTCCACTTGCTGCAACTCCTTGGCAAGACCGATCATGACAAGATTAAAAAGCATTGGGGAGATAACGGAGCCCTGGGGGGTTCCCGCGCTGCCCAAAGTCTGGGCGTCGGAGCGGAGATCCCCCACCGAAAGGAAGGCCGTGCGATTAGAGAGGAAGTCTCTGACGTAATTATAAGCTCGCGCACCGATATTAAGGCGTGAGATGCGGTCAAGAATGGTGGAATGGGCTATGCTGTCAAATGCTTTTTCGAGGTCGAGGCCGAGTATAGCTTTAGTAGTACGTGTTCTATCTTCTAGTATATGGTGCTTAAGTTGTAGCATGACGTCTTGGGTCGACAGGTGGGCCCGGAAGCCAATGACAGAGTGAGGATACGCTGCAGTGTCTTCCAGATGGGTGTTAATTCGCGTGAGGAAGGCATGCTCCATAACCTTTCCCACACATGAGGTTAGTGAGATGGGGCGAAGATGATCGAGGCTAGAAGGTTTGCCAGGTTTGGGAATAAGGATGACCTTTGCTGTTTTCCAAGCCGGCGGAATGGCACCATTACGCCAGCAGTCATTGATATAGTCTGTCAGGTGGGTGATGGAGGCATCATCCAGATTACGGAGGGCTTTGTTAGTGACCCCATCGGGCCCAGGGGCAGAACGGCTATTTAATTTATGCAGGGCGGCTTGGATCTCAGCGACACTAAAGTCTTCGTCCAGTGGGGGGTTGGGGGCCCCGGTGTAGGAGCCGTGAGATTGCACTGGGCCCACTGGGAGATACTTGTTGGTGAGGTAGTCTAAGACTTGGGCGCGGCCCTGTTTCTTCCTTTCTGTATAGAGAAGTTTAGTGAGGCGATCTTGTTGGGAAGAGCGGGTGGCTTGACTATCGAGGAGGTGTTTGAGAAGCTTCCAAGAAGAGGGACAATGGATCTGTCCGTCAGCAGTATTGCACAGTTCAGTCCACTGCTGACGGCTCAGAGTGAGGCAATGGACTTCGATTTCCTTATTGAGGAGGGCTATTTTAGTGCGGAGGCGCCTGTTGAGACGTTGCCCCTTCCAGCGGTATAGGATGGATGTTTTAGCCGCGAGGAGATGGGCCAGTCTACTGTCCATGCGCTCGACGGGGGCATCGGTGGTAACGGTGTGCGTGGCTGCATTGGTATCGGAGTGGAGATTTCGGGTCCATGCATCAATGTCCGCTATGCGTTCCGCGTGCTGGTCAGCGGAACGATGCTTGCGAAATGCATCCCAGTCAACCCAAGTGAACTCACGGGGTTTGGCAGTAACTGCAGCTATCCGAGGGATAAGTATGGCAATGATGGAATGGTCACTACCGAGATCATGTTGTGTGTTGCTCCATTGAGCATTGTTGACGTTCTTGGTAAATGTCAGGTCGGGGGTCGTGTCGCGGGAAGTGGAGCTACCGAGGCGTGTGGGGAACGTGGGGTCTGTAATGAAAGTGAGGCCGAGGTCTTGGGAGTCTTTCCAGAGGTTTTGAGCCGCCGTCGTCGAGTAGCCATATCCCCATACCGTGTGGGGGAGATTGAAGTCTCCACCGATAACGAGGGGGTTGGTGCCAGCTACGTTAAGGGCCTTCTTGAAGAGGGTGAGAAAACGGCTTCGAACTTTGGCAGAGGGATGGCTGTACACGTTAAGGAGAAAAATACTTTCCTTACGTCTCTTGGTGGGGATAAGTTCAACGAGAAGGTGTTCGATGTTTCGGTCGTGGAGATTGTGTTCGATGGCGGTGATTCTCTTGTGGACGAAAGTGCAGAGGCGGCGAGAAGCATGTGGCGGGATGAAAGGTTGGTAACCTGGGAGGGTGACCGAATCGATATGGGTTTCCTGAATCATGATGACGTCCGGTTGCCGGGTGAGGGTACGAAGGTGTTGACGGATGACTGGCTGTTTGCGGAGATAGCCTCGGCAGTTCCACTGCCAGATAAGTGTATCTCTGTTAGTGTGGGCCATGATGGGGATTGGGGGATGCCGTCAGGGGCAGTGCTGGGGTTTGGAGGGTAGGAGGAGCGGGCATGGGGAGAGTTTGTTGGTGGGTTTCAATGTTTGTGACGCGCTGTGCCAGTGCGAGAACGGCGTGTTGCATGGATTCGACTGCGTTCTGGAGTGTGGTCATCGCGCTTTGAAGTGAGACTAGCATGTCTTTAACCTCTGAGCGCACTTGGCCCGTGGCTCCCTCTTGGAGGGCCCGCTTTTTGGGGGCTGGTGTCAATGGAGCGTCGTGGCTAGAGGAGTGGGGCGCTTCGGCGGGTGGTGTAGGGGCGGGTGTCTTGGATTGTTTAAGATCGCGAACCTCTTGCGAGAGCTTGTGAATTAGGTCGCGCATAATGGCATTTTCTTTTTTGAGGTGAGCTATTTCTGCGTTATCATTGGTGTTCGTGGACTGTGGAGAAGATGTGTTGCGACCCTCTCGCGAGGCGCCCTTAAGGGCTTCTGCGAAGCTCACCTTGTTAATAGGAGACTTGGCGGGTGGGGTAGAGGTAGATCTGGATCGGGAACGGCGCTGTCTCGAACGTGAAGGGGTCCGGGAACAATGTTGCCTCGAGCGTGATGGAGTCCGGGATCTGGAGCGGGGCTTGGAGTTCAAGGGCGGGAAGTCGCTTTCTTGAAGGGTGGCTTGCATTGCAGCTCGGCGTTCCCCAATGCGCTTGCGAATAACGTATGGTGTCTTGTAGCGAGCCGTACACGATTTGTCCGCTGTAAGATGAGGGCCGCCGCACAGTGAGCATTTCGGGTTACACGTGTGATCGGGAGGTGGGTTGCGGACTCCACAACCTCTGCAGATCTTGTTATTTGGAAAAGGACAGACATCCATGCGGTGTCCGAGGCGGCCGCATTGGTAGCAAATTTCTATTTGCTTGCGGAATAATGAGCATGGGATTAAGGTAGCTCCGTAACAGACCAGATATGGCACGTCGGGGCCACTGAAGGCGATAACAACGGTGGTTGTCGTTCCAATGCGTTTTGCGGCTAGTGCGAGGGGGTTGCGGGTATTGACGATATTGGCGTTGACTTGCTGTGGGGTATCGGAGAGGGGGATTCCGCGGATGACTCCCTTCGTGGTGTCCTCGGCGGCCGTCTCATACGCGTTAACATCGTGCGTGACCCCATTGACTTGAATGGATTTTATGCAGACATACCGGTCGGCGTTCTGCAGACTTGGTGTACAGACAACGATAATATTTTGTTGGGTGTTGGGGCACACCGTGTCTTGTATAATATCTGCTGGGCTGAGCTGTGCGGCTTGGAGAACGGCTGTAGTCACGGTAGGACTACCAATTTTGGCGATGTTGAGGGCTCCCTTGGGGCGAATGATGATCTTAATCTGGTTGGAAGGTAGCGGAGGCATGCGTCCAGCCTTTAGAACTTGTGCCTTGACTGGTGGCCTGGTCTTGGAACGAGAACGAGTGCTTGAGGTTTGGGTAGAGTCATTCTGGGGTGAAGAGTCGTCCCTCAGCTTCGCCGGTTGGCGAAGGCGAGTTGTTCGCCAGCCCGTCTCGGCGGCCACTTCGAGCTCCATGCTCGTTGCTGGGGCAGAGAAACTTGATCGGCGGTGCGGAGCTCGCTCGAGTGCACGCCGCGCATCCGGTGCGCCCGGCGAGCACGCGCGGCGGCGGCGTGGGCGATTCACAAAAACGTTCGCAGCACAGGAAAATGTCCGTAGCACAGGGAAATGGAGTGTCCCACCTGAAAATGAGGCGTCTACGGAGTCCTGGTATCTTCACGGATCGACTGGTGTAAAAATTAGGCCACAATTCGCAAGAAAATGCTGCAAAATCATTTCACGAACACGGAGCCGACGCGAGCACGTCCACACTCCTCGGCGATCGCAGCGCCTCTCCAGAGAGAGAGAGAGAGGGAGAAAAGAAAGAATGATAACGACAGTTCGCTTCTATACGGTTTTGAATTCTGCACTCACAAAATATTAAGTAATCAATGAAATTTTGCTTATGAACTGTAGGGCTGTTTTCAATCTCTCATGCAATAGCTCACGATGGACCAATCTGCAGATTCAGTCCGCGGACGCAGCGTGACATAGCTCACCGGTACAAAATAGCGACGGGCCGGAAGGCGCCGACAACGTGCCGGAAGACGCCATTCAGATGCCTCTGAACTACGTCATGATCCGCTCGCGAAATGGGCCGGGATAATTTAAGTATTCTAGCTATTCCAAAGCTACTCCTTGCCGTGCTTGGTCAGTGGTCCCAGAAGCACTCCTCCTACATTATCTCCCCATTCCATCGGCCAGTCGTGAGCGCTGGATGATAAATAGAAGCGATTGAGCGAAAGAAATCGTTGCATACCGGCCCCGAAAATAACGATTTGCTCAGCGCCCCGAAGACACGGTGGCAAGAGTAACGAACACCAAACATTTGAGCTAAATTGAGCCTTTCCTAAAAAAGAATGCAACCTAAATGTTACTCAAAATGAAAACTTTTGCGAGAAAAGGTAGCCATAGCAGGTATACTATAGCGAAGTGCAAGGAATACAGGCGAGGTAGCCGGTTCAGTGCGAAATGCGGCAAGTTGCTTTTTTTTTAAGTCTCTCTCTCTACTCGACGTTGCAAGCCGATATGTTTTTCCAAGTGTGACGTCTAGACTTTCACGATGTACTCGCAAGCGTGTAATTTGTATCTTTCCTTCTTTTCTGTTTTTTTTTTCTGTGTGTGCGTGTGAACTTGAATTTCTGCGTGGGAGATGGACGGGACTGTCGGCTTCAGGAATTGTAACAGACAACACAAGGATTGCACGCATCGGAAAGCTCAGCCGGCGCGCTTTGTTCACATTCCCATCTATTGCAAACGACGTCGAAAGTTACGTAGCGCCTGCACAGCGGCGGTTGGCTGCTACCAGGCGCAATTTGGAATTGAACACGAAACACGCCGTCAGACGACCTTGAAAAGAAAAGAACAGCGGTCAGGTGGACTGTTCTGTTGTGCGCTAGCCACTGGCGACTGCGCGCACTGTGGTGTCGCGATTCCCGTGCATGGGTTCCGTGCAACTCGGACAAGAACTTCAAGCACTATGCGCACGTTCTCACTGAAAGGCAAGCATCACGGGTGCTGCAGGCAACTTTCATTCGACAGTTTTAAACCGTTGCGCGCACCGCCATTGACGCTTGTGCACGCAAAAGGCACACCCGGACTTCGCTTTAATAGGAAGCTTCAGCTCGGGCCCAACTCCAGTTTCACTATTGAAATACGAGAAAAACACAGAAACGCTTTTATTAGATAGCCGCTGCATTTGAGAGAGAAAGTCATATCCTAGTGACTTTAGGAAGCAGAATTCTGATTTAAGACCTGGAATTTTTACACGAATAGCCGAAGATCGGCAAGTGTACAAAGAAATAGAAGCACGAAGTTTACAAACCCGTAACTCTGTACCAAAGGCAGATATCGCAGTTTTGCAAACTGCAACCGGTATAGCATCTCAAGCGGCCAAATTGGGTTTATGAATTTAGGGGAGCTTACGTGAAATTGTTAACATTTAACGAGGGTCTTTGCAAAAGTCTCACTAACAAATTAGGGATACATTTTTAGAAGTGTGTAACACATCGCATTTGTTCGATTGAGTTGTATTATTGTGTGCAGTTTAGAGAATTACGATACCGATTTATATTGCCGAGTTAGCAGTTGTAAAGCTGATATTTGACATTTTTAAACTTCGAAAATTTTCAATAATATTTCTAAAATATTGACGGCCTAAACAATATAATCTGCTTCCTATGGTCACTAGATTTTAATTTTTTTCTCTTTCAAATCCAACAAGCGCCTCACAAAATCGCTGCAATGATTGCCGAGAAAAAGTATTTTTCCGTGTAATTAGATAGGAACTCACGAGCAGGTATGATATTTTTCTTTTGCATATCGTTAAAAGTACGAGGACTTAAGTGTACGAGTGTGCGCATAACGCAGTTAATATCCCACTACGGAATAAAAGCTGTGGCAGTGGCAGTGCGGCGATTCGATCGCGTTTCTTTTCCTTTTTGTGTGGTGAGAATGTTCCCTGGTAGGGTGCAAAGTAGGAAATGACTTTGTATCTACGAAGTAGGAACGCTCTTTGCAAATAAATGATGCTAAACCAGGAAAGGCAAGTCTAATTATGCAACTTGAATTTATGCGCCTGCATGTGACCTGAAAAAGAAACGACGGAGAATGAAAATTTCACTCCCTAAAGATAAGGCCAAACTGGCTGATCTGTGAAAACTGATTAATTAATGAAAAGAAAGAAAAAAGAAACTGGCATTAGCAATTATAATTGTGCAAACATTTAGGAGGCAGTAAAGAACGTAGGAAGCATGAAACCAGAAATAAGGATACCCGGAATTGAAAAGAAGATGCGCGCTGACAAAAATTAGCAGTTTGATATGATTAGAAATTTCAGTTACATACCAAAGGCTGCAGACCAATTCTATATTCATTTACACAGCACGCATGCTAGCCACGGAGTGGCCATTAGACGTAGCTGCAAAAAGGATACGGAAGTTTCAAATGTATCTAGGGGTGAAGCTGGAATGGCTCTGCAAGATGTGACTGGGGAAAAACGGCGGGGGAAACAACAGCATATATGATAAGATACAGCGGGGAAATTGCACTCGAAGAGATTGCACCTTTTCATAACTTAGTGCCTCGGGACTTTTTATGGTTTTATAGTGTTTGAGCTATAGTATGTTTTACCTTATTCAGGTTTCTCTTTTCTGTGGGTTTATACCGTGTACTAGTTTTAAACATGAAATACTACTGGCTCCCATTGTCGGCGACCTTCAAGTGACCTTGAGCCAAATGCCAAAGCCGTTATCCGGGCACTCAGACGAGAACATCCGCGCAAGTTGCGAGAACAAAACGAGATCATCCGGGCAAGCAGTCAAAACCGCATTACATGGGCTAGTTACTTCCCAAACAAGTTACAAAGAATATTCCTTCCTCTCGTCGAGGTTGCATGAGGCTCTGCGGAGCTCTGCCCTCGACGACCACACCTGGGCGACCCAGCACACCCGCGAGGCGGCGGTGAGGCAAGCCCTCGACGCCCCCTCATGGGAGGCTTAGGCCCGGCCATCATAAAGTGCTGGTTCTACAATAAATGTTTATGCCCCCCCCCCCCCCCTCGCCCCGAATAGCTGTAAAGTCTCAACATTGATTTTGCGGCGCTTTAGGAATGTGTGTAAGGGTTGGTGGCGTGGGCGAGGAGAGGGGGGGGGGGGGCCTTGGCCCGCCGGGCCCCCCCTGGGTACGTGCTTGAGGCAGGTCATTAATATAAATGAGGAAAAGTAAATGCGCCAACACAGAGCCTTGAGGTATGCCCGATTCTACTGGTACTTCTGGTGAGTAATTGTCATACTCGTAGATAGTTACATTTTGGGTACGACTAGAAAGAAAGCTACAAATCCAGTTGAATATTAAAGGGTCAATATTGAGAATGCTTAGCTTATAGATAAGTAGTTGGTGATGAACTTTATTAAAGGCTTTAGAAAAGTCCCCAAAAATACAATCCGTAGCAAAACCCAAGACCAAATACCCATGCAAGTCATTAGTAAATGTTAATAGTTGTGTTTCACAAGAATATAATTTCCTGAACTCGGGTTGATAACAGCTCAAAAAGTTATTTGATTCAAGAAAACTTGCAAGGTGAGTGAAAATTATATGTTGAAAGATTTTGCAAGGTACCGAGGTTACTGAAATAGGTCTGTAATCCAGTGGGTTATGTGGGTTCCCTGATTTAAAAAGCGGGATCACCTTACCGGTTTTCCACTCAATGGGTAGGGCACTGTCGTTAAGTGAGCTAGTAAAAATAAGGGTAAGTATGACGGAGCTGTATTCTGGCAGTGCTCTGGAGGAACTTGGAGTTAATACCATCAATGCAACAAGACGTGACCGCTTTATCTTGGAAATTCTGGCTCAGATGCCTGCTGGATCGAGGGTAATGGGGTCCACGCTAGAAATTTTACGGGTGACAAAGGGGGATAGTCACTGATATTTGCTGTGTATGACGATTGGGAAAACGTGTTGTTAAGTAGAGAAGAGCAAAGACGATTCGGAATTTGAGCCCCTGAATTTTTACGAGGCTTAGGCTGCTGTCAGAAGCGTTTTGGGTTAGTTTTTGTCAGAGACGGTAGGGTCGAGTTAAAGAAGCTAAATTTGACCGTGTTTAAAGCGCTTGTATAGGCTTTGGCAGCGGATGTGTATGCTAACCATCCAACAGCGTTTAATGATCTTTTGGCAGAACGGAAAAGTCAGCTTTTTTTTTTGATAATCGTTTCAAAGGGTTGTTGCATCAAGCAGCGTTAGAATATTGGTTAATTACTCTAAGTACAATATAGTTGCTGATGAGATCTATTACTGTAGTTTTAAAAGACAACCGTATTGCTTGAACTGATAAGTCTACATGTGCCACAAGAAAGCAGTCAAGGAAGACTGATAGCTCAGAGTTAATAGCGTTAAACTTAGCCCTTTTGTAGTCCCTCATATATCTGGTGTGTTTCTTTACTTTTGTAGATAAGATAGAAATAGTAAAGTGTAAGGTGTCATGGTCGCTTAGGCCAGGCACGTGGGTTACTTACGCAAAAAGGTGAGGCGTGCAGACAGGACACAAGAGAAGAGAAGTGGACAACACGAACGCCGACTATCAACTGAAGGGAGCACTGAGGCGAAAAGAAGAAAGAAGACAGAAAACTCATCTGCGCAAGCTCTGGAATGGTATCACCACGTGTCAGTCGGGTACATGTGCCCGTCTACATGAGAGATAGCTGTTAAGGCACTTAATCTCTTCCTTATGTAAAGTAATCGAAGGCTGACTCACTAACTACCATTCAAGAGCTTGCGCAGATGAGGTTTGTGTCTTCTTTCTTCTTTTCGCCTCAGTGCTCCCTTCAGTTGATAGTCGGCGTTCGTGTTCACTTCTCTTGTGTTCTGTCTGCACGCCTCACATTTTTGCATAATGAATCCTTACCAACTAGGTCAGCTTTCTGTCGTTCTAAACGTGGGTTACTTACTGGTGAACCATTATCGGGATGATTCGTTAGAATCAGGTCAAGCAAGGAACATTTAGCAGATGCAACACTTGTTGGCTTGATAACTAGCTGCGAAAGGTTAAAATCTGAACAAAGGTCAAGAACTTCTGCAGCCTCTGTCGATGCCAGAATAGAAAAGGGGCAGGAACGTCACCAGTCGATAGCAGGGAAATTGAGGTCTCCTAAGAAAAACACGAGTGAACCAGGGAATCGAACAGTTACTTCGTTTACGGTGTCATGATTTTTTTTCGCAACATCACAATCGGGATTAGGCGGACGATAACAGACACTTATGATTATTATCCTTTTGTTTTTTGAAACCGATAAACAGGTAGCACCAGAGTAATTACAAATTAGTAGTCACACTCAAATGAAACCGTTAAAAACTATTAACTCTAGTTTTGAATCGTTCCTTTTGAGTGTGACTACTAATTTGGAATTACTCTGGTGCTACCTGTCTATCGGTATAAAAAAAATCATAGGTGTTGACCCCGTCCCGGATGGTTCGTCATGCACGCATGACGAACCATCAGGCACTGGGCCAACTATAACATTTCATTCAAATTCATCCCCCGTCTTAGTGAACGGTCACATTACTGAACATCTTTGTTTGGGCTAACGTCCTAACTCAAATCTAAGTAATAATAACCCTGAGTAATATTTAGCAGCTTGTTCTGGCAAAGCGCTGTCATCAAAACGCGTGCAAGAATTGCCGATGTCCGATAGCGAACGCGTATTAGTTTTAACGGGAAGTTTTCGCGTAACAGTACTAGAGATCCAACTGTGCGGTTTATTCTCATAGCGTAATGTACCATCTACCATCTCTAGCTCTCAGCTGAAGTTACTAAGCCGAGAACGTTTTTATTAACTAACCTTAATAGCTACATTTTCTGCATGCGTCGCTTCTCTCATTACCTTTTTATTTACCTCTATTACCTCTCCAACTTTTTACCTGTCAATTTTATACCTGCAGTAAACTGACATAATTTTTCAGAGACTTGGAATAATCTCACATAGGTATTTAGATGCACCAAAATCAGTTCATATAATTTAAGGTAGTCTTACACACTATCATATCCTGCATGTGTCCCTGCTTTAGCACAATGTTTCCAGCCTACACATACTTGCAATGGACTGACGTAACTGTTTAAGATTGTAATCAATCTCGCATGTGTTCGGGCATGTAAGAGATCGTAGTTTTTCTTTGTTTAAGTCTCACAGGTTACACATACAACAGTTATTTCTACCTTTGAGGGAGGAAAGTCATTCAGAGCAGACGAAACTTTTACTGTTTTTATACTTGCTTACTGACCTGTGTCTTTTCTCAATTTCTCAATGAACAGCGCCTTATGCCTACTTTCCTCTCTCAGCGCCATAAAGAAAAGCCACCAAAATCACGCAAAACGTCCAGTTTTCTCTTCCTTAACAACAAAGCGCGAGAATACTCCGCAAGGGCACTTCTGTTTTCGATTCTTAAGAATGCTACTCATTGGAGGGGTAGCTGGCAAGACGAGATTTGAGCTGCATTCTTCTGGCACGCTGCACGGCGGCTTGGATTTTGTTGCTGAAGAAGTCATTAGAAGCGCCTTGTTTCTGTCCAGCTTCATCTTCCTTGCCAGTGGTTTAGAAAGGTAGGCAAGTTTGGAAATAAATACGTTCGCAACGCGTCCTTCCACGAGGGTCCACTTTCCCCCGCGGATTTTCAGCGTTATTTCATCGATGTTACGTGTGGGACTACAATTCAATTCAATTCAATTCAATTTTTATTTCCAGAATTACAAAGTGTTCTGGTGGATACCATAGGCTAAAAGCTGTTGGAAAACAGCTTGACTAGGCCGATGGTCCATTACAAGGCATACATGGTGGTTGCATCAAAATTGTAACATTGTTAGACACTCAGAATAAATTAATTACATAAATGCACAATAGCAAGACCGAAAATTATATAAAGACTAAGAGAAAAAAAACAGTTAATACATAATTGATACATCAGAAAAAATGGAAGTACGCGTGTAAGGGTTAATAATAAGGCTAATACAAGTCGCTCTGTTATAGAGAGTAGATAGTACTAACTAAAAAGAAAAAAACACACATTCGATACACCAGAAGATAGAATTACATGTGTATGGGTTACAATATCAGTAACGCGTACAGTTGCCTCTGAAAGAACGATAAACAATCACTGATCACATGTTTACAAAATGCATTCGCAGTTCCTTCGATGAAGAGGTATATGTACCTTTATAGTTATTTAATATATGTGGTAGATTATGTTTTAATGACTGTAGGCTATATTTATTTCGAAACCACGGGACATACCATGTATCACTATTTCTCGTATTGGAAGAATTGAATTTTGGTGTCAAAGATGCAGTAGACACTAGGAAATTTTTAAAGGCAGTATTTGAGAAATAAAATGAATTTAGAAGGCGAAACGTGTAGAAATATTCTATTTTTATAATTTTATGCTTTAAGAACGCTGGCCGCGTTGTCTCCAGATAACCCATGTTGTCAATGTGCCGAATCATTTTCTTTTGCAAAGAAAGGATTTTCATGATGTTTGTCTTTCCTGTAGTCGCCCACACTAAGCTACAGTAATTTAAATGGGAAAAAAATAAGGCATAATAAATGTTCAGTTTTGCTTTGGTTGGAAGAAGACGCCGACATCGAGACACAACGCCTATGATAGCAGACATTTTTGTGCAGATATTTTCAACATGTTTATCCCAAGTAAGGTGCGAGGAAAAAGTGACGCCTAATATTTTATGTTCATCGACAATTTGCAGTTCTTTACCCGCACACACTAAGGTTTGATTACTAGTAATAACTTTATTTTTTGCGCGAAATAACATTACTTTTGTTTTCGTAGGGTTTATTTTTAGGCAATTAGCGACTGACCATTCAGATAGTTTATTGAGTAGAAAGTTACATTTTTCTATTAATTCTTGTGAATTCGGACCAGAAATGACAAGATTAGTGTCATCGGCATACACGATAAATTTTACAGTTGTATCAATATTAGTAATGTCGTTAATATAAAGGTTAAAAAGTATAGGACCTAGTACGCTCCCTTGTGGCACGCCATTTAGTAAAGGAACAAAACTTGACTTGTCGTTTTTTATACATACTGATTGTTTTCGATTAGTAAGGTAAGACTCAAATAATGCTAAAGGAATACCTCTAATGCCATTCTGTGATAATTTCCATAGCAAAATTTTATGATTTATACAATCGAATGCCTTACTGAAATCAATGAATAGTGCCAATGTGAAGAGATTTCTTTCTATGTTTTTTAGTACATGCTCCTTGAGTGTGAGCAAAGCAGTTTCTGTTGACCTACCTTTACGAAAGCCGAACAGAGCACTAGATAGAATGTTTTGTCTGTCGAAAAAGTTTGATAAGCGAGAAAAAATAATCTTTTCTAATCCTTTGGAAAATACTGGAATGATTGAGATGGGTCTGTAATTTGATACGGCGTTTCTGTTGCCTCCTTTAAAAAGTACAGTTACCCTACTCATTTTCATCATTTCTGGAAACACCCCAGACTGTAAAGCTAGATTAAAGATATGCGTTAAAGCGGGAGTGATGTATTCTAAAACATACTTGATAGGTTTTATTTGGATATCATCAATGTCAAGAGCTTTACTATTTTTAAGGTTCATGATAGTGCTAAATACCTCAAATTCACTAGTGGGATTGAAAAATAAGCTGTTAGAAACGGAAAGAAACGATGACGTATCAGACCGAGTTTGCTGTGGCACGGTTATACTTCCAAAGTACTTATTGAAATGGTTTGCGAGTGCTAAACCTGAAATTTCATTGTTATTATAGATTATCTTGTCTGGTGAGGTAGCATGCTTTTCGCGGCCAAGAACCTTATTGATAATGCTCCACAAGGTTTCAGGATGTTTACCAGTGGCGTTTGCAAACAGATGCTCATGATAAGCATTCTTAGCGCGTCTAAGTTCCGTATTTAGTTTGTTTCTCTGCTTTTTAAACAGTGTCAGCGTTTCAGGCGAGCGTGTTGTAAGAAATCTATGGTACAGTTTATCTTTGTGTTTTATCATTTTAAAAAGTTCCTGTGTAATCCAGGGTTTTCTTATTTTTTTGGATTGCTTAATCTTTTTGAAGGGAAAATGTGCGCTGTAGATTTGTATGAACGCTGACATAAACTTGGAATACGCGACATTCACATCACCTATTTCGTATAGGAAAGACCAGTCATAATTGCAAACTGTGCGTTTGAAAAGATCTATATTTCTATCAGTTATATCTTGTATAGTAAACACATTTGACTCTGAACAACTTTTTCTCACATTGAAACGATATGTCATAAACACAGGACAATGATCACTGACGTCCGACGTTACTGTTCCAGTATGCTCTACGACAGTGTCAATATTCGTTATAAGAATGTCCAGACATGTAGACGAGGACAACGTAACACGAGTTGGTGTGCTAATTAGGTTTACAAATCCCGCACAGCTAAGTCTATTAGTAAAATCCAGTGTAGCAGCAGTATTTTCAAGAAAATTTATGTTAGTGTCTCCCCCGCAGACAAGTCGAAATTCGTTAGCAGATACATATTCCAGTAAATTATCAAAGAAATTAAGAAAGGGCTTTGGGATGTCATCCACCATGAAAATGGGCGCCACAAACGCGCGATTTGTGCGGCAGCTTCCTGTCGAGGCGAGGAATCGCGCGATCCTACGCTGCATGGAGATCGGGGTCGTGCGCGGAGCCCCCGAAAATAGCATGATATGTTGCAGGTCCTGTACCCAATCGTGCAGCCAGGCACGCAACATGTTGATGTGATAAATGCATGCACGTCAGAAGCGCAGTCGGGAAAAGATAGTGTGGCAACATTTTCCCAGAACGCCGAAACCGCACGTGGTAATTGTTCACACCGACAAGCGAGTGGAGTCCGCAGCGACAGCCCAGCAACACAAACGCCGGTGAAAGTATACCGGCGCCATGTGACATCGTTCAGTTTGGCAACTAACTTCGGTTCTAGAAACGTTGTCTGCTAGAGTGCGCCTTGGCGAGGCCCGAAATATAATCCTCGCTGCAGAAGTAGAGAATACGTAATAAATGAAGCGTTTCTTCTGTGGCTGCTATGCTGAAAGACTTGATCTCAACTGCTTTTTTGTTGGATTTGCCAGTGTGCCGCCGACAGTGCATGCTTTCAAAATTGGGATGCTAATGACATACTTCGCCCCCCTCCCCCCTCCCGACACGTCTGACAGTGTTGGGGGAGTGTTGGGTGTGGGCAAGTGGTGTTCCTTCCCCCCCTCCCCCCACAGGTAGTTACGCCTATGGCATACGGATTATCAGAGACTAAACCATGTACCGCGTCCATGGATTTGCACTCAGTTATTGTTATAGGAATGTCTCCGAATGTCTAAAAGCAAGAAAGTTGGTCATGCTGAGTTTTGTGGTAAAACTCGAGGAGCAGGTCTCTCCATGCAGTACACGTTACTTTGTATTATGGTCCAAGCTTTTCTGCAAGTTATTCCCCCCCCCCCCTCCAAAAAAAAAAGGGTTACATGACTGTGGCTGGTTTGTCCGGTTGCTCACTGTCTATTACTCGAAATCAAAGAAAAATTACTTTTTGTTGGGTCAGAAATTGAAATGCAACATCTGTGCGGCCTATCTTGAGAGGGCTATCGAGAAGGGGAGGCAAGGAATTACCCATCATTTATTGTGCTGATATTCAGCAGCGTGGTAGCCTCCCATCACAGAGCCCAACAAGGAACGACACAAGGTTTTAGTAAAACGTGTTGGCCACACATCACTGCTATAATCTAATACATCCAAGGTTGGAATAATACGCAAGGTTAACGCAGGCCAGCAGGAAAGATACGAAAATCTGAAAAAAAAAATGACAGGATACAAAAGAAAGGGAGCAGGAAAAAAAAAGATTGAAGAGGGGTCATGTAAACGCAACCGTCGAGGTGCCGTCTACGTGAAGCTGGGGTCGAAGTTGTGCATTGCCCGAGTCAAGGGGCCTTAAAGGCCTACTCCCGCGATTTCTCAATCTCAGCGGTTGTCAATGAAATTCGCTGGGCAAGTTCCTCTGTACCCTTCCATCATGTCCTCAAAAATGAAAGTTTGAGCGTTTTGTAGTTTATGTACAAATAAATTTTGTTGATTCCCTCGTAGCACCTGCCTTGCCTGCTTCTCAGCTACTGGTCGCATAGTATTATGACTTAAAGACGGCATATCCGGAGCATGCTGGGAATGAATGGCAGACGACAGCGTTGAGGAGCCGGCGATCGTGAGCTAGTGTTCGGGGCGAGAAGTTGCTGTCGCGAGTAGTTACGTGCTGTGCGGACGTGCACGTGATTGGTGGCAAGTTGTGTAGCGTTGTTGGCCACACGAACTTCAGCTCTCGTCGGCAGCACACAGTTTGAGCCGATGTTGATCGTGCTCAGCCGAGGTTAGGCCTATCACATTCAGCGGCTTCATGCATCTTTACTACCGGCGGACCTGAGCGACTGACCTGAAGCTAATTAAGCCATTAGGATGAAGAAAAGTGCTTTTGTATAGTTCAGGTTTGACTATACGGAGAACTTTATTAAAATGATCCTGAGAAGCGCCGCCCTCTTAGGGCGACATCGCGGGCCGCTCCTACGCGGGGACAGTTAGGCCTAACCTAACCACCGCGAACTTGAAATAGTCTGTTGTTCATTAAGTACAGTGGACACCCAAAAAGCTGGAAGCGATGACACGCCGCCTTATCAACATCGGTACGTTGCAGTTCTCGAAGGCTGCCGGTAGCGCTCACCGGCATTTACCTAAATTAAATGTGACTACGCACGTGGGTGTATTTTTTATGTATTGTTATGCGGGATCATTATTTAGCTTCCGAGGTGCACTATTTGCCTCTTATCCCAAATGGGAATCAAAGGAAGGCCCCTTCGATACAGCAGCTTAAACAAACGCCTTGTTCAGCTGCCAACGGCTTCAGCATACTGGTATCGGCGTCTCCGCTAGAAAACTACGAGTTGTATAAGTTAACGATGATACGCGCGAAGTCTTATCTATGTCTGTTTTATATAACACATGAATGATGTCCATGAAAAGCGCACGAAGAACAATCAGTAATCAGCCTAACAACGCGTATATTATAAGGTCTCCATCTCGCTGTTTTCGAAGGTATATATACTCGATCTCTCATAACAGCGCAACTCAGATTGATGCGACAGTGCTTGAAGCACACAAGCCAGGTGTTTTCCTATATTCTGACATTATTTGATGTCACTGATGCACGGCTGCCATTATATTTCAAGCGGACGACGAGCGGTCGCTTTACCATGCCGAAGTAAACAAATGCACCGGTCAGTGCTTTGAACACTCAGTGGCGCTTTTTTTCCGGGGAAATTGTGCACTCTATAAATCGACATAAAAGTGCGGAAAGCAGGGCTCCACAGCGTACCCTGAGAAAGGGGTACAACACGTAAAATAGCAAGCAGCACAGATCAACTCAGTGGTAAGGGCTGACAAAGAGTCTCAAGGATTTCAGCGACGAAACCGCGGACATAGCTGCGCTATGCGCGCTGTGTTATGTGGGTTGCTCCGCGATCCACGTAAGATTTTCTTTAATAATAAAGATCTTTTCAAGTAACCCGGAAGTTGAACAAGGCAAATGTTTGCGTTGTGGGGCCTCTGTGAAATTTACAAGCATTTGTGTGCGGCGTTGCGCCACTGGCACGGGTAAGATACATGACCGTCTTCGACCTTCGTAGGCATCTCCGCGCTGCGACTCAGGTTGCAGCATATCACATAGCTTCCCACAGTATACAGGCAGTAACGTCTATTGCCCATTCACAAGCCACATACGTATATCCCGCGCTGATAAAACGAGGTTGAGAACACATCAAGTTGCGTCGTCAGCGTCTCCTTGGATCAAATCAAATAAGAGCTCCGTTTGTGAGTCACGGTGCACTTTTCTCTTTCTGTTGCTGATCCATGTCATAACGTCGTGTGCGTCCGACGACTGTCGCTTGTTCGTGTCCGCAGCACGCAGTGTTCGAGGTATGCGGCCCGAGCTTGGATACACAGCAGACACCCGCCGCGCCTCACGCGGGTTCCCACACCCCCGTGGAACGTGAGAACGAGAGAAGGTGAAATTACGTTTCTTCCAACAGGCTTCCGAAATTCAGCGATGGTTTATTTTGAGCAAAGTCATTTGTATGAGTATATATAAATGCACGACTCCAATACGAACTGGACCAGTTGTAATGGAATTTAGCTGCGTGCGCAGTGTTGGAAGGCAAACTAGCGGCGCTATGCGCAGGTCGGATGCTGAAAAGCTGGAACGAGCATTATTTGCTGTTGCTTCTAAATTTCTTGCGAGAAAATAAACTGAAAACTCACCATGTTAAATGAGAAGAAACTTATAAAAATTTTCGGGTTTTACGTGCCAAAACCACTTTCTGATTATGAGGCACGCCGTAGTGGAGGACTGTGGAAATTTTGACCACCTGGGGTTCTTTAACGTGCACCTAAACCTAAGTACACGGGTGTTTTCGCATTTCGCCCCCATCGAAATGCGGCCGCCGTGGCCGGGATCCGATCCCGCGACCTCGTGCTCAGCAGCCTAAAACCATAGAGACTGAGCAACCACGGCGGGTATGAGAAGACACGATCTTCTGCTTGCACAACAGAGCTAAAGCATGTTATCAAAACGATATTTCGCCTCGCGGCATAACGCATGCCATGATCAACTTCAGACCTGCCGAGCTACTTATTGTTCACTACCGTGCCCGCAAACAAAAGGACATTAGCAAGAATATTCCTGCTGCTTAGAGCAGTGGTTAGCAGTAAGGCTCGGGCGGAAAACTAAACTAACAAAACCAAATAAACCAAAACCAAAGCCACTATAATTGATTAAAGCGCCTGTCTAAACGAACGTACACTGTGCCATTTGCAGAGCCCGCATGATATATATAATATATAAAGAGAATACAATGGCCTACCCACCTCGGGAAGAAACAAGTCGGCCCGAGCAAAACGTTATGGACATTAACAGCATCGTGCCAGTCACCCCTTTCCCAATGCGCAAGCTAATTATTGATGTCGCTCTCCGAGACACTTCGTCTGCTTCTTTCGGGAAGCGATGAAGTGATACATTGATACTCTCGTCCGCTGCCCAGACATGCAGAGGCTTTCTCATTGATTACGAGTCGCTGGCTGGGGCCTTTCAGCGACCACACGACCCACTTCGCGGGAGCGGACTTCACTTACGGCGGAAGCCAGAGCAACAGCAGTTCAAATGTCAGAAACGCGATACCACGGCGCATATTGGCTCAGTCTTACGTAAACGTCATTGCCGCAGGGCGAGAAGAGCTGTGCGTTTTCTCGTAACAGTGGCGTTACGACTGCGAGAGAGGCTGTCGCGCCGGGGGGCTAGCCGAGATATGGTCCAAGCATGCCCATGAGTTGTGCAATCCTGGAATACACGAGCGTACTTGGTACGTGTAGTACACCACATTAGACCTATATGCAGTGGCAACCTGCTCGTCCACACTTTTAGCTTTTAAGCCTCGCGAAGCAACCAACACAAGTCACAAATTTAGCGAAGTTTTTATTGGATCCATTACGTTATGTCTGACGGACGACACCTTTCGTCGAATGCCTACTAGAAATAGTAATAACTTCACAGCGCCATTGAGCTGCAGTGAACAGGCATCTCTTTCATGTCGACTTGAGTTGACAGATGAAGAAATCTTATTTTGCTCATACAAATGAGACATGGGTAAAAAAGAAACCGGTGACAACTAAGGCCGCTTCATTACTTCCAAACAGAGGCCCCGGGAGCTTTCAGTACCTCTGAACAGACCTCGCATATCGCATATCTGAACAGGCCTCGCATATCGCAGCTACAAAAGGCCACAAAAGCTCTGCTGCGATATTTGAAGGCTACTGGACTGAGTCAGCGTCTGTGATCCGGACTGAGTGACCGAACGATATCCCCAGTGGACTTTCTCTTCTTTTAATCTTTCCGCCCCCTTTTTCCTTTCCCCAGTGTAGGCTAGCCAACCGGGCTCAGTCTTCGTTAACCTCCCTACCTTTCCTTTATCATTTGCTCTCTCTCTGAACAGACCGCTAAATTTAGCGAACAAGAAGGGAACTTCCAGATCGCAGTATGTCACTAATACAAGTACGTAAGGCTTCTGAACTACTCATACTTTCGCAAGGCAGCAAAGCGAAATTACATAAATCAGTTCTTCCTCAATATACACGGGAAACACTAAACGCATACGTTTAAGATATCAGACGCACTGCTTAAATTTGAACACTTCACTAAACATGTGTGACCTATTAATGAGTGCCGCACAAAACACATATACCTTTTATCGACGTAATCGATAGCAGAGATACGGGACCGCCAATTTACTATGGATGCCGGCAAAACCAATATGCTGTCACTGCGCGCGCTAGAGCCTCGGCATAGCTTGCACCGTTTCTGACAGACAACGCACATTCATTCTGGCCCTGCGGGAAAACAGTGCTGCCGCAGCAAGCAGCGACAGCGATGACAATGCGGACGCTAATCTGGGGGCTGCGCCCCATCATTCTTCCGAGTCTCCATCAACGCCCAAATGGCCGCCGCCGCGCGTGCGCTGCACGTTTATTTGAAGCCCCTTGCGCAATCCCTCGTCGCGACATCTATCGAAGCGCGCTGACAAGCGAGACGGCGCTTCGAGGAGACCGCCACGGCGCGCACAGTTAGCCGCCGGAGCTACGCATGGACACTTTGTCGTTAACAATAACCGCTACACCCCGGTAATGCTGCGCGTTACGACGCTAAGATTTTACGAGCAGTCTATTTTTTAATCTGTTCTCGCTTTGACGGGGGCCTATTACTCCAATAGGCACGGCATTGAACCCATCGCAAATAAGCAAATCTGAGATTATTTTCTGCGACTGGTTTCAAAGGGCCGCCCTAAAATATCTCCCCTAGAATGCGTTGCTCCACAACTGACGATCACGGGACATGACATACGCGCACATAGGACGTCACGCTTGCACACTCGGCGCAGTGCATGATTTTTTTTAATTACTACATCTGCCCACACGAAATATGCTACAGAAGACCAAGCAAGGACGACCGGTTTTTCTTTGTGCCGCCAAGCACATATATGTACTTGGCTCCTGTATACAGGAGCTTTTTATAGTCGGCCGGCCACGTAGCCTTTAATATCGAGTTAAGTATGCATTTGGCCGTAACTGATTACCAAAGTATGTCACGAGGACACCTGGACGTCCCTGTCGTGCTGAGGACGCCGCTCATCGATCTGGAACCACTTCACGTTCTCCGCATTATCTTTCATTTGGTGAATATTGCGCGCGACCTATACCTTAGGCGGCGGCCGATTTATGGGTAACTGGTGGTTACACATGATGAAGGGAGAATAGCACTCCGGGCCGGGTGTAAAACAGATAAGAAATGTGTTAGCAAAGAAAAAGAAATCACTACCCCTTCCAGTCCGTGAAGGTGGTCGAGCAGCGAAGCTGTGTTAGTTACACCGAGTGTTACACCATGCAAGTCAAACTTCGCAAGCAGTCTATAGTGTAGATATTTTGTTTAACCATTCCTTCACCTCATTTTCGCTTTTCCGTGCTTCGCGTGTTGAGAATGCTTTATGAGTGCTTCTTTTTTTTGCGGTTCTCCCAGTATTTCTTTTTTTTTTGTGCGTGAGGTTTCCGTCGGGGTTTTGCCGTACTTTATTTCGCGTGAAAACTTCTCCGCCCATTTTTTTTCGCGTTAGTAAGGATAACCAGATGCGGGCGCTGCAGTCGTTTTGACGATTGGCTGGATTGGGTTGACTGACGTGGCTGTCAGCACTTCTAGCACAAGAAGGGCCGGCAGCTACGCGCTCCTAGTCTCGCGTTTCCATCCATGGGCACTGTTCGTTGGCCGCTGTTACGGTTGGCGTGTAACACCCCGGGCAAAAAGGATGCTCAAAGACCATGCCTAATCGAAACGAAGGATGGATCCCTAATTTGCCATGGTTGTCTCGAGTGGTTGCCGGTCTGACAGGCGCCCCGCAGTGATCACAGGCGTCTTTGTGTGTGTGTGACTCTAGGTGAGAACCCTTTTCACAAACTGTGAGACTCTAGGGGAGCACCTTTTCCGCGAGCCAAACAGGACCCGCCGGTTACCGCCAGAGGAGGCAAGCACGTGCAACGTCGCCTAGGAGAAAGGATCAGCCGCCCATCCCCGACCAAACTCAGTGCATGTCACTTGACGTTGACGTGAGCACGATCCTGCCTACAATTTTAGCGGGCCTACTTAAGCGGCCCCGCAATGTACTTTTTAAATTAATTCATTCAATTCATTCTCTTCTTCTATATCCTTCACCAACCAGTGAATGAATAGTGTAAGTTTCACACTAAGAATCGTCTCGTCCCGGCCTGGTCGCCATGGTCTACCGGACGCCTGCAGCCTACCGACAACGCCGGTCGAGGTTCGAGAAACAGACGTCGCAACACCGCAAACCGCCAACATAACATTTGTTTCTTTCACATCAGGGTGGAATCAATCGTCGATAAATTCGATGCTGATCTGGCTCGATCGCCGAAAATGCGCCGTGTGACAACCGTATAAGATTCGCGTATACGATTGGATACTCACAGGGGGAAAAGGGTGACTCAAACCCCTTTCCCCCTGTTGAGCTCTTCTTTTCCGCTCCCGCTAGGTCACGTGGCCTCTTTTTAGCGAAGTCTGACAACGACGGCACAGGGTCCGCATAAACAGCTTCGCTGTAAAAGGAGATAGAAAAGATCGAGTCTGCGCAACTTTCCCTTAGTGCCATTTTTGATGAGTAACGGGACGGCCAAATTCGTTTAGCTGCCAAATGTCAAGCCTCCTTTTCACATATGTCATCATTTCAGTGGAGCTCACACACCCTGATTTCAGTCGTGGCTCGCGGGTTGTTTGACTGTTATTGCATATTTGCACATATGGATAACAAATATTTGAAGTAAGTAATCAGGTACAAAACGGAGTGTAACTGTCTTGTGCAGATGTCTGGCGTTCCACGACATTAAATAAGTTTCAATGAACGAGAGGAATCGGGGGAACCGAGGGCCAAGCTCGCGTTTTCTTTTTATGCGAGGAAATAAAATGGTCGTCATCAAATGGTCCTTTGAGCGAAAGAGCTCGACGTCTGTAGCGCAGAAACGGCACCAAAATTCCCATTGGCTGAGACGTCACGCCCCGTGCGCGCCTCGACGGAGCAGAGGGGGCGAAAGGAAACACCTGCTGCAGCGATGGCGCGCCAGGCATTCTGCGAAGGGAAAGTTAAACGCCGCGACGCCACGGAACACCTATATAAACTTACAGAAGGGAAACTGTACCTTCCACAGTGCAACGGAAATAAGAGTAGCGATGGCGTTGTGAACTAATGTATACGACCGAGAGATGGCGTTGACAAAATGAAAACTAATATAATCATCATTACGTAGTGAGCAATATGGCCGCTGCGGTAGCGGCTGGTGGGTCTCGTCGCGCTGCTCGCTCGTTGGTTTTGGGCGTTTTGTTACCGCTTTCCGGGCGGTAATCGTGTGTGCGGTACTCTAACATGACTACAGAGATCTTTATTATGTCGCCAGGTGACCGAAAGGCCACAATTGGCAAAAAAACGCTTGAAACAAGTAAGCTTACATTGTTTATTGTCAATGGGGAATGAAGCAGTGCATGCTCACAATTTTCATACAGGTCAGATGGACTTAGTGCTGTCAGCCACTAAGTTTACAATATACAGAAACAGAGATAGACATCTATTTAATGGGACTGAAAATTGAAAGCGAACGAAGTTTTCTCGTCGTGTTCGGCGTGCTGCTAAAGTAGGGAGAGCGAAGCTTCGGACAACAATATTTATGCCGGGCTAATCTCATACTTGTAGCTACGTACGGTGCTGCTTGACGTGTTTCATACTATAGGTATATTGTATGCGTTCGACGATGTACTGTCCGATGTACTGTACTGTAATGTACTGTCATCAAAATAAGCTCGAGCTGCAATATCCCATTGTTTTCATAAGACATTGGCGAGAAGCACGTAGTACAGTGAAAAAAAAAGAAGAAAACATTACGCTGTATTTTACTGCACATATTGCCTGCTCTTAACACTTCTGCTACACATTTGGTGTTCAGGTGCGGCAGCGATGGCTTTGACACAAGTGGAATGCTGGCAAGGAGTGTTATGGAGACAACAGTGCTAGCAAGGACTTCTGCAAATATTGTGTGAATGAACAAGGACACTAAATAAAGATTTAAGCAAGCCCAATTAATGTTCACGGATGCTTGAAAAATGCAATTTACGGCTTCATGCTGAAAAAAAAAAATCTTGGTTCGTGTATTCAAACAAGAAAAAGAGGTTGCAAGGAGATAAACACTTCAACTTAGAAATAGAGGTGAGCATGGGAAGCCTCAGCTTGAAGCCAACGTTTCAGCAAGCCAACATGTTTGTGAGGTCCGTGACGAAGACAAGTTCCCACGCTGAGGCTTCCCTTGCTCGTTCACTGCTGATTGGCTGAACGCTGAGCTGAACTTACTCCGAGCATATTTCAAAAAACTTTTTGGAGACACACTGCTCATGTTCGCATGTGTTGTTTGAAGAGAAAAAAAATGTTTTTAGTGACTTGACTGTTTGAGAAGTGTGGAATAGGCCGATCGTGTGAACATACCTTTTCTAGCTATCTCTTACGGTGCAGGGCTAGCCTAGTTATTCATTTCATGCAAACTGCACCAGTTGTAATTAATAAATGTAAAATAATGTGCGTAGCCATATATAATTCTAGTCCTAGCACTTGCCATCCTAACATTCCCTTAGATTTCGTCAATTCATTTAAATATCTTGCTTTATATATTACAAATGGCTTAAAGTGGACCATCAATATAGAGCACGTCATTAACAATGCTAATCATACGCTCGGGTACTTACGGTGCAACTTTTTCAAAGCACCGTCTACGTTAAAACTACAGCTTTACAAGATACTAATATCTTCGAAAGTTCAATATGCCTCCACAATATGGGATCCCAATTGCGTTACTTGAAGTACTAAACAATAACTCTACTCGTTTCATTCTAATTATAACCGTATGGCGCGTATAACCTCAATGAAAACTAACCTAGCACTTACTCCACTAGCTAACTGCCATAAAGTCGCTCGTCTTTCGCTATTTCGCAAAAATTTTCTATCACCTGACACTTCACGTCGACTTCATACTGCGGTCTCAGTACATTTCAAACCGCGTCGCCCATCACAGTAAGGTGCCGATTGATTCATGCTACACCAAGTCTTTCTTTCAATTTCCCGTACATCTCAGGAATGTAACTACTTTCCCACCAGTATTGCAGCCATCACCGATAACAAACTTTTTGCAAAGCTATAGCTAACATTGTGTAATCAGGATAACTATTATATTACCAGAACTCACTGCACTTGTTCCTTTGTTTGCTTTGCTCTATTTCTTTGTAACCCCTCTCCTCTTTTGTGCCCATATGGCCATAGGGGTATTTTAAGTAAAAATTGAATGAGCAGTGACTGCCAGATATTCAGTCAACATGAAGTAGCATTTCCTCAAAATTGCATTGGGTGCGTTTGATAGTTTTAAAATTATTTGCATTTTCATGCAACAAATTGTTGTGAGTGAGCATGTGATAGCTGGTGGGAATGCCCGTCAAGCTGATTTGCTAAGACCAGATAACACAGTTTGTGCATGAGCAAGTTTGTTAATTGTTTCTGTTCTGGTCATCATGGCTATAACGAATTGAAAAGAAATAAGTTGGCACTAACCATGTTACTTCTACAGTTGTCATAAAATGCCCTTAAATGCAAGTAAGCTTGTATGTAAAATTTTAGCATTCCAGCTTGGTACGATACAAAACTGTGTGAGAGAGGGAGAGAGACAACTTCATGTGGTCGCCTGCAGAACGACACCATGACTAAATGGCGCCGTGACGCGGGCCCTGACGTCTTCTCAGCGGGTGGTCTCTACTCAACTTTAGCGCGTGTTACTCCCGCGGTCGGTCGCCCTGAGGGGCAACGTTCCGTCGGTTTCGCTCGGCCTTTGTCGTTCAAGAGCCGCCGAGACCTGCTGGAGGGCCCAGGTTTGGCTTTCGTGGTCGTAGCATTCCGCCGCAGCCGCGAGTCGCGGTGGAATCGTACTTGTCGAAGCCTCATTGGGGAACTTGGTGCAATCCCATAGGATGTGCGTCAGGGTGGCCCTCTCCCGCTGGCACACGCGGCACACATCACTCACATATAATTTAGGGTATAGATGAGTCATTAACACTGGGGTGGGTAAAGAACCAGTTTGCAATAAAAACTGTAGGCTGCTGCTTTCCTGATAGGGCTCACACCCCTCTATCTGATAAACTTGCAAACATTTTGTGGTGAGGCACATAGTTCAAGAGAACCTGTTGTCATTCTGGTGACCGTTGAGCTTCTTATGGCTCTGCGTGGGCAGCTTGTAGACCAATAATCTCTCTTTTGTCCGTCTTCCTGAAAAGAGAAATGATGAATCCATGACAAACATGCAAGCAAAAAATTGTGAAAATTAGTCAAATAAATTAACAAATCATGGTTCTAGTTGAAGTGTTCAGAAGTATACGCTGTGAGGACTTTGGCTCCTTGATGTCACTTCCAGTGGTGACACATTCACTGCTGTCTAGTATGTCCAGAGACAATAGAGTCCAAAGGGATCAGCAAATACCAGCAGCGTCTTGGAGGCCGGAGTCGAAAGAAAAAAGAGCCTCAATTGCTATGGTGTAAGTGTGAGTGAGTCTGTGATCCATGTATGACTAAGAACAGTGCACAAAACGCTCCAAGACAGAAAAGCACACACAGACAACACTGTTTTGCGTGTGCATTTCTTTCAATGGTGTCTTTGTGTATGCTGTGCGTAGTGAAGCCTCAAATAGATGACATTTTTTTCTGCCAAATACTAGGTAATAAACAGTCATTCTAATATGTCCCAAGTGCAATTAATCTAACTGTATCACCGGAAGTACATTTGCCACTAAAGTGCAGTGAACTTATCGCAGTGTATCCTTTGTGCAGAAACAGGCAAAACTATTTATTATTTATGCTGTACCCGTGTTAGGAATTTTAGAAAACCGGCAAAATAACAAGAGCCTCGCTTGAAATGCCTTTAAAGAGCAATAACTTTATAATAATTATTATTTACCACGTTTAAGAAATGACTACGGGAATCTGTCATCCACATCGCCCGCAAAGAAATTCAAAGTTGAGGATGTGAAACAGCGCTTTTTTACTCACCGGTGCAAACGCCTAGAGGCTGCAAGGTTAATCCATTTTCGTGGGTAGCCTCCAAGCAGACTGTTCTCGGTTCCAGCGATGAATTTTCCCGCTAGCTAGCAGATTTTTTTTTTCAAGCAACACGTCATTACGCGGCCAGGCGCGGCAGATCACTAACGATGGAAGCCGCGCAGCCGTTACGCCAGGCAAACACCGCACCAGATAAATTTAACCGTCTTTAAAAACGTTTGCTTGGTGGCTGCTATCGAATGTTGGACGCATAATGGCTGACATATTATTATTGTCTAATTGAAATGAACCTGCGCGATACTGGTCAACGGAAACGACCACACCGTTAGCAAAGATTACCGCCGTACAATTCGAATCGATAAACGGCACGGACTGTAATCGATACCAGTGGGCTGCTGCTTATCACACTTCAGTGAAGTCTCAAAACCTTTATTCAAGTTATAAAGCACAGACGTTAATATCATAAGTCCAATAAAACAATGGTTTGCTTATTCGCAAAACAATGACATGTTAACTATGTTTCTCGGTTATTATATGTACTACGTTTATAAACCAAATATTCAGCCGCGTTGAGCGCCCCTAGCAGAAAAGATACGAAATAAAGTCTGCGACCAAATTACAGCAGCTACACTGGCTCGATTCATGCTGGAACGCGCCGCGGTTAATTTTTCGCCCTCTGTGGTGGTCGCTGGAACTCGAGAGTGTGCGAGGCCTGGCTACAGTGTACTAGAACCTAGTTCACTGTAGCCTGGCGTCACCACGTCACCCTCGCTCTCGAAAGCCAGTGTTATCCACGCGTTCCTTGTCCGCGCAAGCTCTCGCCTGCGATCTAACATCGCCTGGTAATCGCTAAGAAATTAATGCATAAAAACAGAATAAATTGAACAGAAAAACGTTGGCGGTAGTGAGTTTCGAAGCTAAGACTCCATGCTTAGAAGCCGAATGACTTACCCACTAGGCGAAACCGGCCACGCGTTTCAACTCGCTCGCTTGCCCGCGAGGAGTTCATAACTAGAAGGACCGCTCAGCGGCGTTTAATAGGACATTAATGCTTTCGCATTCACAACTCATAAGAATTGTTTAGGTATCCTCGAATATTTTAAGGACCACATCAAAGGCCAACAAACAACGAAGCCAAGGAAAGCGTTGGCGAAATTAACTCTTTCTGAATAGAAATGTAAAACTAATAAGGGAAAGGAAAATGAAAGTGGACAACTTGCCGTCAATGGAAGCCCAACTCACAACCGCAGGGCGCGTGCGATGCTCTGCCAATTAAGCTACGGGGTCGGCTGTCCTCCCGTTCATTTCCTTGGACATCAGAGTACGTGAACTAAACCCATCCCTAGAAGTATTAGCCAGTGCTACTCAGGGTGTTGTGTGGTGGAGAGCACCACTGAATTTAGGATGAGGTTAAGATAGCTTCTGCTCTGGACGTGACAGTAACAGTGCGTTTACACTTGGTCGTCGTGCGTGTGTTAAGCACAGTGATGGAGATATCGCAGAAAGTAAAAAAACAACAACAACTAATGAACAGTACATTGAAAACGAAATAACAAGTCAAATTACTAATAGTTGCACATGAATAGAGCACAACTAAATATTGAAGAGACCAACCTAAGGTGAACAGCAACTGTAGCAATAAGCAAGCTGCTAGCTGTCCGGTAAATAATAGGATCCATATGTTCAATGTGACGTTTTCTAGGCCTTTCCTTAAGGTATTAAGGTTTGGAACGGAACGAAGACATCTGAGGTGCAGTAAGGGACGGAGACGGCACAGCTGACATTGAAGAGTGCACCTCATAACGGTACGGTGCGGTCATGTGACGACTACAACCGAGAGAAAGATTTGAGGATGAATTTAGGATGCGTGAAAAAGATATAGGGAGCGGGCCCTGAAAAGTGGCAAGAATATACCAGGGGATCTTTGTTGGATCTTTGAATGGTAGAGGAAACAAACTTTGCAGAAATGACCAGTGACAGATAGCGCAATTCTGCCACATCAGCTAGATTACTTGAGGACCGGAGATGCACGACCAATCGCAATGTTGTGTTAGCTAATTAAAGCGGTGTCTCAAATTAACTTTCTATTTACTCACTTCCAGGAACGTGCACTGAATGGCGCAATTCACGCAGGGCATTAAGGAAATCTCATCCGTCTAGTCGAAAACCTGTGCTTGGCACCAGTTAGCAGAGGTACGTTCTCAAATTCTGGAGCGAAATGCGCTGATATGTCCCAGTTAACATTCATCAGCGTAGCATTTTTCGAAATGCTGACAAGCGTTAACTGGAACTGCAGTTGTTCGTACCACGTGCATGTGACGCCGCGTTTAGACTGACTCCGCCGTAGTCTGGCTCAAACGGAGTTAATTCTGCAAGGTGTCCCCTGGCGATCGACAGTGTGATCGACGCTGAGCAGACGACACCCGGACGCAGAGGGACACGCGGATCACGGGGACGCTTATCCGTATAATTGCGCTCCTGATGGGCTGCTGTAGCTTCCACTTCACTACACCGTGACTGCAGCGCCCTATCACTGCGAAAAAGGGTACAGAATCTACAGGTCTGCGCGTTCAGGTGTCAGAGTGCTTCGCACATTTACATGAGAAGGTCATAAGCGACAGCGACGTATAAGCGACGGCCTGTAATGTGAAACAATGTCGGGCGTTCAGCGAAGGAAAGGACGGAGAAAGAGATGAGGATAAAGCGTGTGCTTAACGCTGAAAGGAAACTAGGGGTGCGATCTTGTACGCGTTCCAAAATAGAACGGAGGCGGTCCGTTCCATCGAGCCGCACACAGTTGGTCAGATTGAACGGTGACGAACGCCATGACGTCAATTGTGAAGTGATATCTGCTGTCAATCATTCCGTGTTGTCTGCTATCAGACGAACGCAATCGAACGGACCGCCAATTTCGCGACGGAAAGAACGGACCGCCTCCGTTCGAGTTTGGAACGCGTACAAGATCGCACCTTTGGTGGCTCGTCGGCAGACGGGTAAAAAGATAATACTGAAAAAAAACATTCACATGCTGAACTGACAACGTTTTAGGGACTGGAATCGCAGTCGTTTTGCGCACTAAACTCAAGGAACTAAAAGGAAAAGTGCAGACAGAGATGCCTGTCGCGATACTGCGGAAATTCACTGCTCAGCTTCATTATCGGTAATGTTTTTTTTTGTTCTGTTTACACGAAGTTGAAAAAAATGTTTCCATATTTCAATTTAACGATTTTTTATTTTTGCATAGCCTTCATGCTAAACCAACCAACCGTAAGGATGTTGTTTCGTTTAAGCGGTGATTCTTCCGTTAACCAAAGTTCTAGTGTATATTTATTCACCCCTGTGGATAACCGATGTCTCGACTGCATGCACTGACTGTTGCAGAAACGGCTTGCCATTGATTTTATGTATCGAAGACCGTCCAGAACATTAGCAACACTAATTTGCTGTGTAGTCAAAGAGTCGTCGAGCTTGTTTTTCTGCTTATCTTTCGGGCTTGTCACGGCACTACAAGCAGTAATATTTTGCTCAGATGGTGATGACTAGGTGCGCTACAACCGTAGTGCTTGTGATCAATCAGCTTGAAATTCGCGTGAGGAGAGTCGGACGCGCTTGCGCTTATACCGCCGAGATATCGCATACGTTGGAATCTTGGCACAGTTCGTGCAAGGTATGGGACGTTTGGCTCCTGTACATGTGTACTTTGTCGGCGACAATAAACAGCTGAATCCAAGTGCACGTCAGTCTGAGTCGCAGTGAGCTCGAATGAGTTCTATGGGCTGAGACTGCGAGACACATTTAACGTATGCTGGAGATGTTTCCTTGACCTTACGCCTATAGCGTGTGACTCCAGAAGACGAAGATGACATGATATCACGCATCCATACATAATGCGCACGCATACAACGTATCACTAGCACCGCCCACAGTAACGAGTAACTGAAAGGTCTATAGTCCAGACCAGGGTCTTTGAGGAAAGCTAAGAGCGCATTCGTTGAGCGCAAATCACTACCATCGCTGCTCCAAGGCCCAGATACCTGGTGCGGCTCAAGAAAGCCACCACGTAAATTTAGAGGAGATTTTAGAGTAGCGCTCGAGGCCGCAAAGCGCGTGTAGATGCATAAAACGTAATGCAAGTAATCGCACACATTGCCCTAAAGCGTAATTGTAGTTTTTGCAAGAAGCAGCTCGTGCAGGCGACGTTTAACCGAATACGGTGTAAACACGTAGTGATGTATTGTAAGGGCATGTGAAAGTCAAATTTCTGGTCAATATTACGAATGGGCCCGTACTGTCGATCCACATCAGATGACACGTTGAGAGCGCCAAACAACGGCCCTCGCGAAGATTGGCTCGTACAGTTTAGAGAATGGTATGGACTATGGCGATCATCTGCGATGAGATGCCGTGCGCCACTCTATCAGCGGGGTCAGCCAGGATGTCGCGCCACTATGTCGCAGTGGACGGGCAACCAAGGAAGCACAATGTTCTAGGGCAGACTGCGTGCCTTGGTGTGTAGACGGTTGGGGCGCTATAACGTAAAACTATTCCAAAGTTTTCTATTCCAATTCTGCAATCAGCCCTCCACGATTGATCAAAACTTTTTTGGACCACCCCCACTTAACCTGCCTGTCACGCGACGCCATGAAAACCATGATAGTCCCCCATCTGATATAACGTGTACACACAGATTATGCGTGATTTGGTCGAACGAAAGAAAAATAGTTATTTCTGATTCGACGCCTTTTCGCCATTAGCCCTCGGCTATTGGTCAAAAGTTTTCGGGCCGCACCCACTTCACCTGCCTGTCACGCGACGTCACAAAACCGCAAAAACTCACGCGTCAAAGTGACGTGTACGCGATAAAGATGCATTATTATGCCGAACAAAGCTGAATTTTCTTCTGAATAGCCGCAGGCTGCCCCGTTCCGAAAGGAATAAAAGATGGCTGCCGGCGATCGCTCCGGCACTGGCTACTCGCCCCTGCCGGAGAGCATGGGTTTATTTGCGTGTATTAAACATTTTCGCGTTTCTGTGTAACGTTTTCGAGAACTTTCGGCACGTTTACAACCTCGTTCTGCCAATTCTTCTTTGCTGAGGATCAATTTTAGCATCATTCTTAAGCTTCCGTTGCATGCCGCCGGGATTGTCGACGAATCACCGCAAGCTAAGTAAGAGAAATTGGACTAATCGCAGACGCCGGCTCCACCCTCTTCATCCAGTTTTCGATTTTCAGTGCAGTGGCTCGGCCCCATCGAATCCCTCTCCACTTGAGCGTGCTCCTCGCCTCTTGCCAGCCAATTAAATAAGACAAGCCGCTCAGTGTAGGCAATGTTATTTGTTTTACAAGCAAACTAAAGTGACCTCCTATGAACGAGGACAGCGTTTGATTGGTCTGTTCAGACAACCCTGCGGGTGACCGCCCGATCCTTGCGTCGGCGGTTACGCAAATTTGACGTCAGGAGATTGGAATAAAAACATATTAGAATAGTTTTACTTTATAGGGCCCTTGGTGTCTTGCACAAGCTGATCCTTTGCTTGTGTGGACTTCACGGAGTTAAGTGCTGTTAGAGTGTCTGGGCAAGTCAGCGTGGGTCCAAGTTGGTGTGAGCCTGAGTCTGCCCCTTTGAATAAGTGATTGTATGAGTCTGAGTGAGGATATTTGAATCACACGTGATTCCAAATAATTTAAAGGCCACGAAACTACGTGCGAGTCTTAGTGCACTTGATATCAAGTGATTCTGACTGTGCATCTACGAATGGGCCACGTTAAGACCAGTAAGCCAGAGTGAGGAAATGTGTGTACAGGATTTGCGTCTACTGATTTACGGATGTAACGCGCTTGCTCTTGGGGGCAAATGCCTTACATCGTTCAGCGTACGCCATCCACCCTCCCCTCCCACATGCACCGCCGATTGCAATGTAATTACGTTAGTTAAGTAAGTACTCTTACCGTGAACTACTGAGTTTGAGATCGGGTGAGTTTTGAGCCTGCGATTCTGAGTCAAGTAAATCTGTCTGTGTGTAAGTCCGTCATTTTATGAGCCCTGGGGCGAGTCTCAGTAAGTCGGTAATTCCATGAATCTGAGCGATATTGTAGTGGGCATGAGCCCAAGAGCCAGTGATTCCGAGTGAGCCTGTTACTGTTTGATTTTGCTGAGTCTGAGTCCAGTGAGTTCTTCACTAGAAATTTAATTTTGAAATGAGCCTCAGTCAGCTTTGTTTATTTTGCCGACCTATGCAGCCGCCTTCGCTATCAAGATGACCCAGCGCAAGCTCTAATGAACCATTCCAACGTAAACCTACTCGCTGCATACGGGCCCCGGGATCTCATGACGAGAAGGGCGAAATGGTTAACCCATTTTTATTGCGAAATGGAAAATAAAACCGTGAGATTCGCGATGTCTTTCATCGCGAAATATCCGCTTGCTTCTCGGGCCGAATTCACAAAGGACTTTGTTCGTGAATTGTTTTTCATTCGCCGGCTGTCTTCGCTAATAGTATGTTCGCAAGCCCTGGTACATTGTTCCTGTCCTTACGAACCTCTCTAGCATACGATCTGCATTGTGAATACGGTCTCTGATCTGTAACGAGACGATCGAGCCGCACAATGCAAAGGAAATGTGACGGCAACACGATATGCTGCGGTATAGGATGGCAAAGCAGCAGGAGTCACATTCTGGCTCCGCCATTTGAAGCTACGGTATGGTGGGCTTCGGGTATAGAGAAGGCGCGGAATTGAAATAAAAAGTAGTTTCATTCGAACGTCTGTTTTCGCATACAAAATGTAGGCCGACAACCTCTCGCTTGTTTCAATTTGGCGTGGACCATGAGTAATTAGGATAATAAAGTGCTTGTAGTCGAGATTGTTTCGGCATAAAACACAACTCGCTGTACTCGAGTTTGTCGTAATCAGTTTTCACGTACCTTGCAGCGCGCATGGTGAATGCTTTCATGGATGAAAATGTGGCAGGTGACAAATAAGAGAAAGTTTCTGCAAGATCATAATCGCGTCAACAATTTGCTACCATTGTGAGTGAACTACACACGCCAACCGATTAAAACAAGACGTGCTTCTGCAACTGCGTTTCATATTATTAAATGAATAGTAGATTCTAGACACAACGACAATTTTTTAGTGACCTAGCTTCATAGCAGCGGCGGACATCAGAACTTGCGCGATAATCACCAATACATCAACGCTGCAATTATTAATGACCAAGGTTTCATTAACTGATGTTTATAATGACTTTAAGGGACGTCCAATTGCAGAACGGATGTGAGTCAGTACTGAAGACGAAGTTTTGCGAGAAACTTTGAGCCTAACACCACTTTCGAGAAATACGGACTCAAAATACGCCGCGAAATGCATATTCCATAGTGCGCGCAGAGAGCTTGTGAAACTCGCCGTGGTAGCCCAGTGGCTGTAGACAAGCTTACGTCAAGTTTGTCCTTCGACGCCAGCGCTTGCCATTTTCCTGTCGGAGCAAGGCGAACTTACACGTGTGGTCACGCGCGTCTCCTCCGCGCACCCCGTTCGCGTTGCACGTGGCATCGTCTTTATTCAATTAACGTGCAAATATCAAAAGCCGTTGTAGAATGAATGTCTCGAGCCATCCTTTCAACAGTGGAACTTGTATTCGTCGAGGCAACAACTTCCACGGATGCTCGATTGAAACGAGCAGCCGTGAAATCGCTTAGTGGATGTGTAGAGTATGTAGAATTACGTAAGTCGACAGGTTCGAAAACGAGAGTGTTTAGTTGTGTTAGCGAGGGGGGGGGGGGGAATGGGGTGAGGGAAGAGAGAGGGCGGGGAGAATTGAAACGGAGGGTTGCAGCTGATTTTTTCAAGTGGTATATAGTACGAATACAAAATAGACAATAATATTGAGTTGTGAGCAAGCCTGCCAGGCGCCTAATTTTTCTTGAAAACAGGTACAGATATGCTGTTTCTACAGTTAGAAAACGAGCAATAATAATAAAAAAACGGTTATCAGAAAGGGAGCTGTATCAATAGACCTGTATTTGAACTCATTGCTTTCAATTCACATATGCTCTAATTTATGATCTCGGGGGTCATAGCGTTGCGTTGCTTAGCACGAGGCCTTGTGTTAGATTGCCGGCGACGGTGGTCGCATTTCGAGATATTTAATGCGAAGCTCGTGCACCGTGCTTGGAATGTGCAGTGAAGAACCCCACGTGGTCAGGATAAATGCGGAGGCCTCCACTGCAGTGGCCCTCACGGTCCACTTTTTAACTCCTAGACGTTAAAGCCCACAATTTAGCATAACCGAACAGTTTTCACACTACTCTGTACTGAAAGAACAACACAGTTTTATGCAAACTTATCACACGCAGGATAACAGAGGTATATAGTACAAATGATCTGTTCAGGTTTCGTTGACACATACGTATCGTAAAAACAAACGCGGTATATAGAGTAAGAATAATTAAATCAAAGCCTCCCATCATTCAAAGTGCGCAATGTAAATTCAGCAGAACATATATAAGATCAACAAATACCCACAGTCACTGCAGAATTCTGAGAGTGAACATAACCTCCTGACTCGAATTTTATTTTAAATCATTAAATTACCATAAGTGTTCACGCTCGCCTTAATTTAAGAAACAATTGCGATCGCTTCCTTACTTGAAAAAAGAAAAGCTGACCCTGTTGACATCATGACACAGCATCACAATTGGTCGCATCAAGTGGCATTCGTTATAGGCAGTTGGCGTCAACGAGGTGGCGGCGGCAGGGTGTCGTATGACACTATCAACTCGCACTTGTGTAGACGGAGAGCGAGCCTATTGCGCAAGCAGACCGCGTGAATCGTGTAGGTTGACAAGACAACACAACAAACGGTGGTACGTCACCATAGCGAGAAAGGGCGCCCGTACATGTAGGAACGAAACCGTTGGATAGCGATTATTACCAGGAAGGTATCCTCTTGTTTCGTCACTGTGTAATTACGCTCGGGTTTATTCAAGGAGTGGCTACTGTGAGCAATAGCGTGTTCCCTGTTAACACAACCGTAGGCGCCGCCTATCCAAATATGCCCCTCGCATCTGTGCCAGCCTACGGTGGAACTAAAGGGCCGGAGTGCCGGTGAATAGGTTAAAAAATCAACCATATATGAAGTGTCGAAAGATACACTCGAATAATTGCATGGCCACATACCTCTGTTTATACAGAGAGCGGTACACCGCCCCCTCAATGTATCACAAGGCGGGTGTAATTACACAACGTCTATGAGATATAAAGACAAAGATATCGCTCTGCGAATACCCTTTGCACGCAGTTATGGGCCCGCATTTGATCCGGGTCACTGCCCGCGGCTTCATTTGTCAGCGAAACGGAGACTTTGACGCAAGGGGAAAAGCACATCATTGACAACACAAGTAGTTATACGACCGTGCGTTTCAGTGAGCTGCGGGCGCCACTGCAAACGTGTATGGCAAGATGATTCGCCTCTGTCTGCTACCTCAACAGTATTTACCCGTGGCTTACTTTGTTTTCTCAGAATAGTGTGTTAAACGTTAAACCAACCTGCATTAATGTCCCTGAAACGTTGCTTGCTTCGCCGTCGACATGCTTCGCACGAATGTGGGCTGCGGAACGAACGCACTCTTAAATGTCCTTAGGTGGCCCGTTGAATAATACGGGTAGTTGTGTGTGTATGCCTTTTCGGAAGACGGCAGTGAATGTCCGTTAGCACATTCCAACGCACCGCTGAAAACAGTGTCCGGCGGTCGGAGAAGTGCCGTCAGTAAGGTATTAAATACGTGTGCACTTTACTGAGTGATTGCGTGACATCAACGTGCTATAACTAATGCGCGCACTCGTTAAAGCAGCCCTTCAATTTCACGCAACCATTAGGTCCCCATTATTCGAAATATGTTCCTCAGTCACGAGTACAATGCAGATTGTTTGCGAGACGGCAGGAACCTTTCATTGCTATTTAAATTCTTGTTTCTCTTTGATCAGAGTGGGGCTGGGAGTAGGGATACGGAGGAGGACATCGGAAGAGGATATTCACTAGTGACAGCCGAGCGTCGCGCACACCCAAGAATAATAATGAAAAACGACAAAAACGACAAAAACGACAAAAACGACAAACGACAAACGACAAAGACAGAACGTCGTAATCTGGACACATTATCGGCGCTCGCCGGTCATGCGCTGTTTTTTGCCACGTGGTGCATGGAAGAAAATTAGGGAAACGACAAACAACGGAGGCGTACAATAAACGAAGTGCCCAATAGGGGTTCAGAAAGTTCGGTGATGGGAATTCTTCGTGGTTTTTAACAGCGGAGCTGTTAAAGCTTTAGTTCGGCCGTGGAGTGTTACCAGAAAACTCAGCCCAGCTGTGCGCCGTCTCGCGTTGCCTAGCAACCACCTGCGAGAGCACCGAGCACCGTAACCTCTTCGCACTCCACGAGTGTAGGGCGGAGTCATGACGTCACAGACGAGTAAGAGATCGAAACAGCCGGCGCGGCGGCACCTCTCGCCTCCTCTACTCCGTGCGTAGGTGCTGCTGCCATGCGAAGACCGAAGAAAGTCCGGACGCCCGAATAAGAAGCGGCTTACCAGGAAGAGCGCCGTACTGCCGTGCGAGAAACGATTCGTCGCCGCCGAGCTGATCTGAAACCCCGCGCTGAAGCAGCGGCTGAGAAGAGGCGACGCCGAGTCGAGGATCCCGAATTCCTCTCCAGGGAACGCGAGAGTCGGCGCCTGAACGTTCGACGTCGTCGAGAAAGCGTCATCGAGAAAGCGAGGCCTGCGAGTGCTCGAAACCTTCCAGCGTCAAGCCCGCCGAGACAACAACTTAGCAAAACCTAGCATAACCTCGCAAAACCTACAAACAACTAAGGCAAGCCACGTAAAAGCTAGGTGATCACAAGCTCCGCGGTGGACTCCAGCCTTGCACCACTAGTGCAAGCTGCGCACATAATTTTCTTTTTCATTTCACTTTTTTATTTTTTTATTTTTTACGCAAGAGCTTGGTGGCGCAACCCACCGCCCCCTTCCAAAGGGGACGCTCATAACATCCATCCATCTACCCATGGAAAATTTCGTGGAAAGCGGGAGATGTATATTAGAGGCTCGATTGCGCAACGTTTGGACGACACACACAGAAGAGACACACACACCACAGAGCGCTACTTGCAAATATCGTTTTGTTCCCTTGTCAATGGAATAAATACTGGAAGATACTAGGGGGGGGGGAGGGTAACGACAAAAACAAAAAGATTTTTACAAACGTGGTCATCCACCAATGCCAAGCCAGCTTTGTCATGTGGTCATTTTCGACATCGCAAAAAAGGAACCACGATACAAAATTCCAGACTAGCGCGTGAGTAAATCTATTTCCTTTGGAAATCTATTTCACCCCCCCCCCCCCCCGAGTGTCTTCCAGTATTTATTCCATTGACAAGGGAATAAAACGATAGTTGCAAGTACTGCTCTGTGGTGTGTGTTTCTCTTCTGTGTGCGTCGTCCAAATGTTGCACAATCGAGCCTCTAATGTGCTACACCAACAGGCCCAGTATTCAACCTTGGGAGATGTATACGTCACACCTCCATTACTCCATTAAGATTCCGTTGGTGCTGTCATCATCCATTGTCTAACACCCCTCGTAATCGGAGTGCACCTCCAGGACTACATACCTCAAGATGTTGATAGATGAGCTGCGAATGTCACAGGAAACGTGTTCTGTTTTGTATCCTCGTGTTTGTCTGAACCGCACGTGCGCCCTCCAGAGGCCTTTCCTGGAGAAAGCGAAATGTACCCTTTGTCTGGCCCGAATGGAGAGTGCACCACCTCGATGGAGGCAACCTTTGCCCTCAGCGATTGACGAGGAGCACGGCGTCGCTCCTGTTGTGTTTATGTTTTGGAAGTGGGGTAGAGCTTCGACGACGAAAGGATGCGGACCATGTGCGCGCCGCCTGTAAGCGTGTGCTTGAGAGAGAGAAGAAGCGCGCTTTAGAGACCATAGAGAGCGGACGTTGCGTCCTACGCTGCGTTGTTTTCCTCTGTTCAACTGTACTGCATAACCAGAATATAAGTTTTCCTTAACTTATTCCTTCAGGCTGAGTTCTGTGTTATCAATCTTTCCCAAACTTCTCTTCCTTCTCCTCTGTGCCGCTAAATATCGCAGGGCACACCGCGGGAAGCGCGTCGATTGCATTACACGATTATATTGCCACCACACAGTGGAGCGCTCCGAGATCGTGGCCCTCGGACATGGCGCGCTGTATTGTTGATCTACACGTGACAGAGAAGGCAAGCGAAAGGATGGACAGCAAATATAGGAAGACGCCGACGTCTAGGCTGCTACATGGTGCGTCGCAACGAATGTGTTAATTGATTGGCATCCCAACACAAAAGGACAGGGATCTGGCTGTCGACAAAAAAAGACAACCTATCATAACGGCGGCTTCCGCTCGGCGGGAGTTCCCAACAGGGCGTGTTGGCGACGCCTGGGTTTCTTTTTTCTGTCCTGTTCGTCCGCGGTGGCAATATTATAAATGTAACATGAAACATGAGACAAAAGCACAATCAGAGTATTGTGCTAATTATTATTATTATATTGCAAGATAACTATCTACGTGGCCTTCCTACTATGATCACAGATGGGATCGACAGTATAAATAAATAAATAAACTGAAAAATAGGGCACTTCGCTGCAGCACCTCTTCCGACACGAGTCGGCGGCTTACTGAAAACAGGAATAATTACCGAATAACTTGTAAAGAACATGCAGGAGCGAGCATTTTAACTATAGTCATACTTTAAGCATCGCTTTAAACATAAAGATCGCCCCCATTTCCAGTAAACATAAAAATTGTGTAACGCAGTGTTCCCTCGGGACGTTGGGAAACGTAGCTGATAACGGCAGCGGGACAGTTGTGAACACGTCAGTAAGAAAATTTTTACAAAAGCTGTATGTCATACACACGTATCTAACTTCGCACCGAGATTTGGCATGGAGGTCCGCCAATTTTCGATATGTTTGATCTTGGTGGTGTATGCATTTATGTCATGGCAGCGGGCTAAATTTTGGTGCCGCTTGTAAAACACTGTTACGTTTCGCCTACGACGCGCGGTATAGCCGGCGCGGATGCAACGGACGCCGGGGCTTCATTCAAAGCGGCGGACATTTTGGCCCGTTCGGCGCTGCCGCGACGCCTCCCCGCCAAGCGCGTCCAGGCATGTTTGGATGCCACGTGTATTCGTGTGTGCGTGTGTGTGTGTGTGTATGTTGGTGCCCACGCTTGTCAAAGCGCGGCAGCCGGAGAGAGGAGCTCCCCAAGTGTGAAGAGAGGAGGTCTGATCGGCGCCGGCCCGGCGGATGAGTCCCTACACTCGTCTCAACATGTCTCTCAGCTTGTCCGTGCCCCGCCATCACGTGGCCTCGTCCCGTGACGTTCCCTCTTGCCCTCAACTCCGAGAGTATAAAAGCAGCTGCCCCCGGACGCCTGGAGAGAGGCTCCGATTTCTTCCGTTGAGTAGCGTGCTCTCCCGTCTCTCCACTTCGGTCGACCTGACCGGCCGCTCTTTTGCGATGCTAGAATAAACAAGTTGTTCTGTTAGCAGTCGACTCATGCTTTGCCAGGACCTTCGGATGTTTCCAGTTGTGCCCCAGGCCGCCAGGCCAACGCTACCCTTGGGGCTTGCGACCCAGTTGCAACAACTCGTGCCAGCGGTCCGATTGCAACAACGGGCGTCAGCGCTGAGATTCCAACAACACTAATAATGCTCCGGAGCACTTTAACACGTAATTCAGTGCAAATGCCCGCAATAAGGGCAAATATTTCAAATTTTATTTGGTTACACATTAACCGTAAACTGCTCGTTATGTTCACAAAATGTCAACAAGGTGCCTTGTCTAGTTCTCTGAGGACAACGGAGAAACCCATTCGAAACCTGATAGGACACATGAAAAATAAGGAGAAAGAAAAAAAAGAGGGCTCAGTAATTATTTGCAGCGTTTATATTTAAACCAGGAACACAAGAGTTTCGTCAGAAATTAAACATAACATTTAGACTATTTGCACCGAACTTGAATAGGAAGAAGTTGTTTTAGGAATTTTGGGAAATATAGCCAATAACGGCTGTATGATATTTTGTAACGCTTGAATAAGTAACTTTATACAAAAGGCTGTAAAGAATCCGCAGAGATGAAACATTTATCGCTCATATCAGGCACAACATGCTTCCCGTTTCAAAGAAATATAACAACTGCGCCCTCAAATATCTCACCAAGAAGGATGGGGAACAGCAACTAGATGCTATGGATAAGTTATAAAAATTGTTGAAAGGCGAGTATTTCGTAATTATTTTTCAAAGCACACAATTACCGTAGACAGAACTTTCGATACAGGTCACCTCTGTAATGATTCCTATTTATTTTAAATATGAATCTCTGACGTTTATGGTCCTCTCGCGGAAGAGGGAAAGTTTTTTAGGCGTTTCATATAACCCTTTAGAAGGGCCGAAAACTGGGATTGACCCATTTTCATTGAACCCCTAATTGATACAGACATTTTAAAATTCATCTGCATATTTAACTCTCACAATTCCCACAATCTCTCAATATGAACACTTCGTGAGTGTGGTACTTTTTCCAATAAAATTGTGAAAATTGGCATATAACGTTTTTTTGGTGCTTCTAGTCGCATTAACAGCTTCGTTGTAAAATGCAAAGAGCGCCACGAACGTCATGCTATTTGCAGCTCGACAAACCTGCGCGCTGGAACTGCGCGCGGCGGCGCATAAAAGGCACCGTGAAATTTTCCTTGATATGAGTGCGTCTACAGGATGATCGGCGGTGCGTCAGAGAAGACGTGGCGGCGAACTTTGCAAACGCCGCGAGACAGAACACAGTGTTTGTCGCCTTACGTGCGTTAAACGCTAGCGCCTATTGCAGGATGCTACGGTCTGTGTCTCTTGAAAAGCTTTAGTTTAACGTACGTGAACGCAGTCGACCAGAAAACGTATAAAAGGCCTTCTGGTGCCCCGTGCGAAACATGTCCAAGCCAAGAGATTCCAGTAGCATGTGCAGTGCAAGGACAATGACATGCGTCAGACGTTTGCATTCTATTGCAAACGCTATTGTAAGACTGCTGCATAGTGGCCAGCCTGAAACACGGCGTCAGAGCGGGCACCGCGGCGGAAAATTCTGCGGCTGAAGAACGCACGTGGCGCGCACGCGGTATTCCTGTTGCGCACATACGCGCCGCGAAGCGTGAAAAGTGACGCCGGGGGTCCTTGACTCACGGACGCAAAACCGAGCCGGCAAATCGGACGCAACGTCCGAAACGGGACACCCGCGCCGCGCTCTCACAGTGGCGTGGTTGGCGGACAAAGTCCACTCGGGCTACACCGGAGCCGAACATCGATGACATTCACGCCTGTGCCGCCCGAGGCCGCGGCACAGTCTCCGTATTTCGCGTGGTATGTAATTGTCTCAACTGCGAAATCGGGTGGGTGTATAATGAACTGCAACCGAAACGCACGGCTACTCCTCTGCACCTGTGGGAGGAAGCAGAAAACACTTCAGTGTATGCTATAGCACGCGCTACAAAGACAGAAAGAAACCAGGGGCCCTATAACGTAAAGCTATTCCAATATGTTTTTATTCCAATCTCCTGACGCCAAATTTACGTAACCGCTGACTCAGGCATCGGGCAGTGACCCGCACCGTTGTTTGAACATACCAAATCAAACGCTCCACTCGTTTATACTAGGGCACTTTTGTTTGCTTGAAAAATGAATAACATTGTGTACATTGAGCGGTTTTTCTTATCTAATTGGGTGAAAAGAGGCGTGGAGCACGCTCAAGTGGAGAAGGTTTAGATGGGGCAGAGCCAGTGTGCTGAATTATATATATAGATAAGCGGATGAAGAGGGAGGTGCCGTACGTCGTCAGCGATTGGTCCGCTTTCTCTTAGCTTGCGGTGGCTTGTCTAAAATCGCGGCGGCGTGCAACGGACAGTTAAATATGCCGCTAAAACGGATCCTCAGCAAAGAAGCGTGGCAGAGTGATGTCGTATACGTGCAGAAAGGGCTCGATAACTTTATACGGCCACGCAAAAAGTTTTCTTATACGCAAATAAACCCATGCTCTCCGGCAGGTGCGAGTAGCCAGTGTCAGAGCGAACGGCGGCAGCCATCTTCTATTCCGTTCGGAACGGGGCAGTCTCCGGCTATTCAGAAAGAAATCCAGTTTTGTTCGGCATATTAATGCATCTTCAACGCGTACACGTCACTTTGACGCAATGAGTTTTCGCGGTTTTGTGACGTCGAGTGACAGACAGGGGAAGTGGGTGCAGCCTGAAACCTTTTCACCAATAGCAGAGGCTGAATGGCGAAAAGGCGTCGAATCAGAAGTAATTATTTTTCTTTTGTTCATGTCGAATCATACATAGTGTGTACACGTCATGTCGGATTGAGAGCTATCGCTATTTTCGTGACGTCGCGTGACAGACAGGCGAAATGGGGGTGGTCCAGAGATTGCTTTATTGTATCAGTATTGCAGGGCGCATTAATTAGGTAATAAATATTTAGGACGGGAACATCAATTCCTTTGGGTCAAGCTGGGTAAATTAGCCTTGGCTGAAATAGCTTTATTGAAGAGCGCCGAAAACAATTATATATAAAGCGGACTGTCTTCTTTTTTGTATTTTCTCTAGTTTGTCAATATCAATTTTACCAAAAAGATCCCAGGTAATGGAATCATAGTGTACTAATGGTAAATGGTACTAATGGTTTCAGGGAAAGGAGAGTTTCCGGTTTGGGATAGCTGTACCGGGTTCAATCTGCTTTGGCCAACAAAGGGTGCTATTGATCCAACCTCTTAAGTATTTAAAGTTAGTTTTTTCAGCAAGAATCACATTATTTGCACTATAGCTTAACTTTAAAAGTCACGTTTCAGAGTAATAGTCATAAAAACAACCTTTCTGAAAAGTAATGCCTTTTTGCCACAATCGACACCATTGAATAATCTGCTAGAAATTCTTCTCAAGTTTGTGTTGGTCAGAACAGCTTTTGATTTCCGAGTAAATAACATAGTCATCAGCGTACACCTTAATTTTAACTGTGATATCTCTTTTTACGTCGTTAAAAATATGAGATCTAAAAGCGGCCCAAGCACGGTTCCTTATGGGCGCTGAAAGTCTACTAAAAGACATTCTGACGAGTGGTCTTTGGAAACAACATATTGCTGCCGGTTTCTTAGCTAGGCTGACAACCCGGTTATCAAGTGTGAATGTTTGAGGGCTTTAATTTATAAGGTAACTTATTGTGGCAGACTTTGCCAGATGCATCGCTGAAATCCATAAAAATTGCGTCAGTTTGGTTGCCATTATTATTTGCTACTGCAATATCACAAACGCTTTCAATTAGTTGAGTAGATATTGAATAACCTTTTCAGAAAGTATTACCCGGTTTTACCCGACGGGACGAAACGCTGTTGTGCCGCCTGCGAGTAGGAGCTTCTTTCACAAACGCCCACTCATTCCTTTAATTGGAATGGCGGACAGTCCCAATTGCAGCACGTGTGGTGTCGAATAAACGACAAAACATCTCCTGTGTGACTGCCCCACCTACGAAGATGGGAGGAGTGCCCTTCGGGCAGCTTTGGAGCACTTAGACGACGGGCCTTCCGCCGAGGAGATCTTTGGCCCGTGGCCTCGTGCGTCTGCTGTGTGCAAGGCCACAAAGGCGCTGCTGCCTTTCTTGAGAAGCGCCAGCCTGTGTGATCGCCTGCGACTGGCTCAGCGATGAACGCTTGTGTAACAGTGAAAAGTGCGAACTTCCCTCTTCCTCTTTCAATCCCCTTTCCCCCTTTCTCAGTGTAGGGCAGTGGTTAACCTCCCTGGCTTTCCTTTATGACTTCTCTCTCCCATAAAAAAATACTAGCTTAAATGACTATTTCGAAGCGAGAACCACTAGGACAAAGGCAAAGGCACGACAAGAGACAAGGCACTTTTTTTTCCCTCTTCTCCTGCCTTTTCCATTGTCCTAGTAGTTCGCGCTCCGAATGTTTCCATACCGACTCGCCCATTTTTCGCTTCTGACTGCTTAAATTCTGCGTTTACTCTCACATTGTACTAATACAAATAGAGTATGATTCAGAAGACGAATAATCTGATTTTCCTAGCACGAAAAGGCGCTTAGTGTACATTGTGCCTCATTTTTTTCTGATTCTCTACATTCGTGATGAAAAAATTAAATTCTACTGAACGCGCTTTACCGCATGTTGTTAACACAGCGATGACGATTACCGCAGCTTCATAAAGGTCAAATACTACGCTTCCGCCTTTAATCTACCTGAAAGCCGTCAATAAGTACTTATTGGCCCGAAAGCCGTGATAAACGGAAGCGTTTTGTCCAGATTCGTGTGAACGAGCTCAGCCTCTTCGATATTTACGCCTTTCCATAGAGTTGATCTGGCTATTCTCCTGCCGTGCTCCAAATCTGACCATTGAATAATTTATTCCAATCGCTTTTGGTAAATTAATTTAGTGCTGCGATTGCGAACGTCCACCAATCAAATGCATTTAGTGATGTCGCAGAACCCGCACTGTTTAAACCCATTCAAGTTGGTTTGGTAAAGAATTAAAAAGAAACTTCAATTTTGTGAGCACGAGGTCAAGTCTGTGATGACCACTGCGTCGTGAAGCACAATTGCGATGTGAAGACTACCTATGTGAAGGCAACCGTTGCTTCATCATGGTCACGAAGCCTATGCATTGTACAGCGAATTTCCGCTGATTACATGTAGCTTTTATTTATTTATTTATTTATTTATTTATTTATTTATTTATTTATTTATTTATTTGGGTACCTGCTTCGCCATTCGGGCATTACAGCAGGGAGGGTACAACTCATATAAACAAACACTCACAATTACATTCATAAAGCATGGAAGAAATCATCATTTGAACAAATACAGACAGTGTCAGGTGGTAGAGTATTCCAATCTCTTATAGTACGAACAAAGAAAGAGTAGCGGAAAGCGTCACTATTAAAAGAAATCTCGCGTATTTTTAATTTGTGATCTCTCCTTTTAGAAACATATGTGGGCGGCTGAAAAAACACTTCCCTAGCTATCCCCGTTTTAGAGTAGTATATGTTATGAAGAAACTTTAATCTGAGATTTCGACGACGGTATTCAAGAAGATGCCAATTTAATGCTTTTTTGCTTTCTGTCATGCTAAGCATCCTGTCATAATTGCCAAGGAAAAACCGAACTGCCCTGTTCTGCACTTTTTCTAGTTTATCTACAAGTTCTGTAGTATATGGACCCCAGCAAACACACGCATACTCCAGTGTACTGCAGACATGTATGAAATACAGTTGCTCCCTAAGTTTCTGTGACAAACTACTAAAGTTACGTTTCAAGAAACCCAATGCTCCGACAGCCTTGTTCCTAACATGAGTAACATGTCTGTTCCACCTTAGCTCAGCAGAAACAAATAACCTAAATATTTATATTCTGTCACTTGTTCAAGAGTAGCATTATTTATAGTGCAATGATTGCTGTCGTATGAGCGCTTCCTGGTAAAGGTGGCGTGGACACTCTTTTTCGCATTCAGCGACATTTTCCATTTTTCACACCGTGTGGCAATCAAATCCAAATCATGTTGTAGTGCTGGTTAGTCAGATTCGCTGTTGATGACCCTATATACTATGCAGTCATCTGCAAACACTCTAAATGATGATGTAATGCCCAAAGTGATGCCATTAATGAACAACAAAAATAAAAGTGGACCTAAAACTGATCACTGGGGTACACCAGAAGTCACAGGAACATATTCAGAGGAACATCCGTTGAGAGCCACAGACATCTGTCTCGAGCGAAGATACTCAGCAATCCATGCGATAACATTATCATCCAATTTGTAACGTCGAAGTTTAGCGATCAGTAGACTATGTGTAACGACGTCAAAAGCTTTTTTTCTTGAAATACAGAAATATAGAGTCAGCAATTTGTTTCTTGCGGACCGCTGAGACTAGCTCATGAGTGAATGCAACCAATTGTGTCATACACGAAAAACCCTGGCGAAACCCATGCTGACTAGCATGAAGAAGGTTACTGTTATCAAGATGAGACATGATGCAGCTATAAATCACATGTTCCATAACCTTACATACAATGCTATTAAGGGTACTGGTCTGTAATTCTCAACTCTGTCCCTCTGTCGACTCATGAATTGGCACCACTCGCTCTAGTTTCCAATCACCAGGAACAACGATGTTATTTAAGGAATCTTGAAATAAGCCACACAAGTACAAACATAAAATACCCGAGCAATTTATAAGGAATGATGCAGGGATATCATCCGGGCCACACGCTTTTGTTGGTTTCAAACACTGTAATAATCGCTCGATGCCCTTCACACTAAATACAACCTCAGACATTTCGTCGGCTTCGACCGGAAAATCAACGCTATTAACCCCACTAATGTTTGAATGAGTAGACTGAAATACTGATGAAAAGCAATTAACGAAAACTTCGACCTTACTTGAGTCATCATTAACAATTCTGTCGGACCAGTGCGAGGGTGGAACAGAAGTGTCATCCTTACCGTTTCTCTTAACATATTTCCAAAATTCCTTAGGATTGTCCACTAATTTCTGCCCCAAGTCTGCAAAGTACGTGCGTTTAGCAGATCCAGCGAGTTCTCTAAGGCTACGTTTTAACTCAACTAACTGTATGTGACGACTATATCCGACTTCTTAGTTTCAATGCGCCGATAGATTCTTCCAATTTTTCGTAATAAGGAACGGAGTCGACAGTGGAACCATGGTTTATCTTTTGCACGTTTGGAAGACAGAGTTCGAAGGAGAACAAAGTCATCTCGCAGTTCGAAAAGCTTGTTTTTAAGTACCCCCCCCCCCATTTAACTCTTCCACGTTTAATTCATCGGCCAATGTGTCAAAAGTATGAAAATAATATTCAAGCGCTAATTTTAGTGCCGCGTAGTTAGCCCTGTTATATTCATACACAGTTCTGGGAGATTTATTTGATACACACACATCTCGAAAGGTAGTGTCAGCTACAATAACATCATGATCGCTTATACTAGGCAAAACACGTACATTTGATGCAATGCTTGGTGCATCACAAGACAACAGATCAAGAGCACATTACCAGTGCCATCACTACTCGAAGGGTCTCTTACGAACTGATGGAGCACATTTTTGTGCACAAACTCAAAGAAAGCTGTATAGAAACTGCCTGTGGCAGTAGGTGTAAGCATATTGCCCGATCCCCAATATATACCGGGAAGATTGAAATCTTCTCCCAATATAATGTAATCCCTTTGAACTGCCTCAAGAGTAGTAGTCATTTGTGCAAACTCATGATAAGAAGCCCCAGGGGGTCGGTAATAAGATCCAATAAGAAAACCTTTACAATTTTTGGCTCGCAACTTGGAATTTACAAATTCGCATTCCAAATCAGAATCAACTCGAATAGAGGGCAAGTCGGACCTTACAAGAATGAATATGCGTCCTCCCCTTGATTCACAGTCCCGCCTAAAACTGTGATAATCAAGAGGGAGTATTTCTCTATCGAGGACCGTAGAATCGAGCCATCATTCAGTTCCTAATACTACTGTAAACTCAACAGAATTTAATACTAAATGAAAATCATCAACTTTGTTTCTAAGGCTTCTACAATTGACGATCAGGAGTCTGAGCTGATGCGTTACCACAGATTGCGACAACAGTCACGTTTCGACTACGTCACCAGTTGTGTTTCCGATTCGATATCGTTTATCACCCAGGTATATGGTATCAAATCTTAGAACCGGTTTCACTCCCTCCTTCCTATTTCCTTTTGCAAATGCCCAAAGTTTCTTTCTTTTTTTTTTCGGACTGTACGTGAAAAATCTTCAGATATTCCGTACCCCGTCCGCTTTAGGTTATGAGCTTACGTCATGATCTGCTGTCGCGTCTTGAAGGAAGCAAATCGGACGATTACTGGGCGTGTTTTATTTGCATGATACGGCCCTATTCTGTGGGCACGCTCAATATTTACGGAAGCGAGCCCATGTTTTGTGCGGCAGAAATTAAGAATCAAATCTTCAGCCTGAGCACTAGTAACGCTGGCTGCTGAATAGTAAACTCCGTTTTAGAAGGCCGTTTTTGAAGCAGCTTTCCTAACATCGGAGTCGCTGAAATCGCCACTTCATTAAAGTCGTCAGGACAGTCACCGGTTGCTAAATAAACTTTCTCGCTAAGCAGACAATATAGTCGCTAAATAATCGCAACACTGATTAGAGATTGGTAGATTATAACAAGCAAGACTGATTTTGTGTTTTCAAGCATGGTTAAGCTAGACGGCCCCAACAGACACGGAATGGTGCAAGCGGCGGAAGGTGAAACTTGTTTTGGACCGCCCGGCGACAGATTCCTCTGCTATGCATGCGTACAATCGGCTACAGCGTGTGGCGGCGAGGCCCGAAAGACAATCCTCGCTGCATAAACAGGAAATACAGAGTAAAAAAAACTTGCGTGAGTGCTAGTCCGAAAGGAAACGTTGGTCTAGCTGTTCTTTTGTTTGATCTGCCTGTGTGCGACAGTGTCCCATTCCGAAAGTATATGCGGGGGGGGGGGGCGCAAAGCAGTGCCCCTCTCCCCTTCTCCTCCGGTAGATACCCCTATGCTATTCATCGCCTTCTGCTCGTCGCCATCAGCGACAGACAAGGCGATGAGCTGCTGGACCAATGGACATTTTGCCCGAAACTGTACAGATGTAAGAACATAGCCGTGTGTATATAATCAAATGTACTACCTTATTGTACTTGAAGATGTGTATAGAAAGCAACTCCACCACATAAAAACTAATAAACGCTCTGCAATCAAATAAATCATGCGTCTCTCTGTCTCGTTAATTCCATCATCAGAAGAATCTATCACGTATAATTACTAATTATACACCTGTCGCGAGAAAGAATGCTAATCGCATTACCATCACCAATCATCCCTATAGGATGTTATGCGCCGCCAATCTTTCAATGCTATCAACATTTTTATGCGAAGCATATTACGAGGGCTCAACCCAGCTCCTCAGGCGCGGCGGTGACCATGAAATCACGTGACACCGTGACGTCACGACAGAGGAGAAGTGGCTTTGGCTCAACTCTTGCAAGACGGGCTGGGTGGGAATCGAACCAGGGTCTCCGGAGTGTGGGACGGAGACGCTACCACTGAGCCACGAGTACAACGCTTCAAAGCGGTACAAAAGCGCCTCTAGTGAATGCGGTGTTGCCTTAGAAACGCGCTGTTTCTAAGGCGTGCGTCTCTTGCTCAGGCGCACATTTCGTTGCCGCGCCGAACGCTGCTTTGCTCGACGCTCACCGCGTCCAATGCGGGGCGCGTAGTCGCTGCCCTGTAGCCCATTGTCTTACACCCATTGGCGGGTCGACGGGAACGCTGTCGCGTTCCACTCTTGAAGGCGAAGAAGTAATGCATGAGTTGTTTCTTCGTCTAGCCGAACCAAATATAGCCAAGCAACAGCAGTTCACCAGGCTAAACAGTGGTTCAACAACTAAAATAAAGGCTAGTATGCTTCGCATCCTGGGCTTAACCTTACCTAAGCCACAGCCATTTTTTTAGAACTTACTTCAGTTTGCGGTATGTTTCTATGTCTCTATGTATCATATATCTATGTAGCAATATATGTCCGCGAACGTAACCTCTTCCCCGCCAACTTCGGACTTGTTACTGTTGGCGTGTCACACCCCGGGCAAAAGAGGATGCTCAACCACCATGCCTCATCGAAACGGAGGGTGGATTTCTAATTTGCTGTGATTCTCCCGAGTGGTTACTGGTCTAGCAGGCACACCGCAGTACTTACAGGCCCCTTCGTGTGCGTGCATGCCTAAGCGAAGTGAAGAATGGATTCCTAATTGTCTATGGTTGTCTCGAGTGGATGCCGGTCTGGCGGCCGCCCCGCAGTGTTCACTGGTCCCTTTGTGTGTGTGCGTGAAAGCCCCTTCGCGAACTGTCAAACTCTAGGGGAGAACGCTTTCCGCGAATCAGACAGCCTCATAACCAGACAGCCCTGCCTGATCGCCATGGTCCACCGGACGTCTGCAGCCTGCCGACAACGCCACGCTACCCAATAGTAACACCGGTCGACGTTCAAGAAGCAGGCGTCGCAACAACTGCTCGGCAGTGGTGGGGTACGCTACCCTGGAGAACGCAACTGGTGGCAGCGGTGGGATACGCTACCTTGCAGAACGCAACAGACTGTAGGTAGATCATGGTCACCCGCCGTGGTTGCTCAGTGGCTATGGTGTTGGGCTGCTGAGCACGAGGTCGCGGGATCGAATCCCGGCCACGGCGGCCGCATTTCGATGGGGGCGAAATGCGAAAACACCCGTGTACTTAGATTTAGGTGCACGTTAAAGAACCCCAGGTGGTCAAAATTTCCGGAGTCCTCCACTACGGCGTGCCTCATAATCAGAAAGTGGTTTTGGCACGTAAAACCCCAAATATTATTATTATTATTAGATCATGGTCAAACTGACAGAGCACCAGTCTGCTGTGCTGGGGGAAGCGGGTTCAAAACCAAGCGTCGGTATAACTAAATTAGGCAACTGGGTATGTAACTCTGGCTACGTAGTGCTCCTCAATTAACCTCTCCGACGTCAACATGGGTCACTGGGTATGCTGTGAACGTGGGTATGTGGTGCCCTTCAATGAACCTTTATGACACTAATTTGAACGAGAAGAAAGGAAACCGAGCGCCAGATTTTTATTAGTCATATCACAAGAAGCCAACAAATAATGACACCAAGGACAAGCTCAACCTTGTGCTTAGATTCTGACATTCACACTCCAAAAGACAGATCCACAAACGCAGTAGCAATCTGGTACTTTCTACAGTTTTCCTCAAAGTTGTTTTCAGCGAGGATCCAGTGACCTAAATTCCGCCCTCCGATAAAAAGTTCGTTCGCGGGCATTTTCCAGAAAAGCGCCTGCGTCGACACGTCAGACAGATCCACCGAGACCGTTCGCGCCTTGCCGAAACGCTGGAGCCTCAAATATCCGATTCCACTCACACCGCAGAATGTTCAAGCGCGTGCGGGGTCACCGGCGTTGAGAAATGGACGACCTCCCGAATCGGGCCCGAGCCGGGCGCAAACGCCGACCAACAAGGAGGGGATGGCGGCAGACAAAAGAACTGCGTCTTTGTGTCTGCGAGCAGCCTTGACATAGACGGGTCCCTTGGCGATCGATTCGCGGCTGCAGACTGCGCATGCTCGCCCCAGAATCGCGCGCTCGCAGGCCACGGCGGCGGCTACAAGCGGAGGAAAGAGGAGATCCTTATGGGAAGGGGACGCCGACAGGCCGGGATTCGTCGCTGGTGGGCGGCCGCGAGTAGACCGAGAGAGGCGGCTCTTTATTGCGCAACCTCAATCGACATTAAAGCGACTGTTCGAGCGGCGAAGGTAATTATATGGAGCCTCGTGGACGTCACTCGGCTTGAGTTTTCAATTAGTTCCCGATGAACATAAAGCTGGCCGCTGTGCCGCTGGAGCGTTGTCTTGGAAACGAGTCTACTTTAACCTGGAGGTGTTTACTGGTAGCGTTATCGCGTCGACTTTGTTGAAATCGATGTACAGTGCAATAACACTGCGGTGCATATGTGCCATCGTCCGCAGTGAAAGCGAAACTAGGTATCGACGCTCCTTGTGTTGGGATTGTTTAGATTGTCTAGATCGCCACTACTATAGGCCTTTCATAAGTAGATATTGACTACACTTAGAACGTCTAATGAGTTACGATAGAGTCTAAATAGAGTCCGTAGAGTCGGCCCCACTGATGTTTTATAAGTGTATAGAAATTTGTCTATGATAAGGCATCCACTCACACGCAATGCATGTTCGATAGAAATACCCCACATGTGACACCCTATGTAGGTAATTCTAAACAGTGCTTCTTATATAACCTCTAACAACATTCCAATGTGGCTTGTTTATAAAATCGCTCTATTCCCACTCCAGAAGCGCGTTTTAAATAATTACGCGTTTATTCGTATGGCTTGCAAAAGAAGCTAGGCGCGACGTCGCTTGAGCCTGGCCGTATATCCTTTTTTTCATGTTTCTTGAGCTGCTTTTAAGTATTTTGAGTTAAAATATCATCCTTGAGTTGTTCAATTCCAAAGAAAAAGGTGCTGCGACGTGCCGCTTCTCACTATACCTTCTTTATTTTATGTTATAGTTCAGTTACACATTCATCCTTTCCTATCTATGCTTTCAGTTAGACGCGAAGAGACCAAAGTTGGTCGTTTATCTGTCCAGGCTGCAAAGAGAAATTTACGATTACCAAGCAGCTCCGTGAAGCAACCAGGGTATCAACTGTAGCGTAACCAAAAAACTAAAGATAGCTATTTTAGCGCGAACAGGAACTGCAGCGCTCAAGTTTATTTTTTCTTGGGATCGAACCCTGCAGAATAAAAAAAAAGCAAAAAATAAAAAGTATTCCACCAGAACCCATCTCACGATGGCTGCCAACGTGAATGCGATCAGTACTCAAGCAATGTAGTGACAAACCGTATATATTGCTGAAGACAACGTTTATTCACAATGTGTAGTGGTGTAAGCAGGCTAAGAATGTTAATTGCCTTAATACACACATGCGTCGCATCGCCGCAGCAGATCACAGCCTGTGCACCTTCTCACGCCGCAAAGAAAGCTTCATTAAACGTAACCTAACAACCGCGGCCGGTTTTGTCTCGCTGGCATAGTAAAATTAGGATACAGCATATAACAGCGGTATGTTTGCCGACGAATCTATTTCAAGGCGTAGAACTTTTCAAGAAGAGCGAGCGTTCTCACTTTTATCAGTCGGACACGCACTTATGGAGTGCCCTCGCAGCAAATCGATGGACGTTAGAAAGAAAGGGGCCATTAACCCTTCCCTGCGCGGGAATTTGTGGCGTCGCGAACTAAAGCGTATTGGCTTGCTGTGCTCGAGAAACCCGTGTGATGCGACTTCACTTCCGCCGAACAGCGGAGAAAGTTTACAGAATGATTTTTTTTTCGTGGAAGAGCGATGTGAAATAGGTTAGACAATGCAGAAGACAAAGATAATGATTAACCGGGCAAGGGAACAAGAATTCAGGATCGCCAGTCAGCCTTTAGAGTCTGTGAAGGGATACGTTTACCTATAGGTCAATTAATCACAGGGAACCGTGATCATGAGAAGGAAATTACCAGAAGAATAAAAATGGGTTGGATCGCATACGGCCGACATTGTCAGCTCCTGACTGGAAGCTTACCGCTATCATTGAAAAGGAAGGTATACAATCAGTGCATTTTACCGGTGCTGACATATGGAGCAGAGACTTGGAAACTGACAAAGAAGCTTGAGAACAAGTTAAGGACCGCGCAAAGAGGGATGGAACGAAGAATGCTAGGCGTAGCTTTAAGAGACAGAAAAAGAGCGGTTCGGATCAGAGAGCAAACGGGTATAGACGATATTCTAATTGACATCAAGAGAAAAAAATGGCGCTGGGCAGGTCATGTAATGCGCAGAACAGATAACCGTTGGACCATTAGGTTGACAGAACGGATACCAAGAGAAGGGAAGCGCAGTAGAGGTCGGGAGAAGAATAGGTGGTGCGACGAAATTAGGAAATTTGCGGGTGCTAGTTGGAACTGGTTGGCGCAAGACAGGTGTAAATGGAGATCGCAGGGAGAGGCCTTCGTCCTGCGGTGGACATAAAATAGGATGATGATGATGATGACGATGATGATGAAATTATAGTAGATGAAAAAGTGCCTGACGTATCCAAATAATGCAAACTGCATTAAAAATGTGCAGTTTTCGGTTCAGGTTGGCGACCTTTTCTGTAGCTTTTCTTACATGCATTGTCTGCCCTTGTGGCTCAACCGTGCTATCTTATTTGTAAATTCACACGACCTTGCTGCCACTTTAGCTGCGGTACGCCTGCTGACACGCCTGTCTGCAGACGACCTCAGGCAGGCATGTCAACTGCAGTCGTCTGCAGGCGGGCGTATCGGTTATACACTTCTGAACAATTTAAGTTGGTGACCATCAGAAGCTGTCGGGCGGTGGGAGACCTATATAATCCCCCAAATGAAGAAGCGCTTCCTAACTAGGCGGCCGCTTTTGATCACATTGGTATGTAAACCAATGAGATTGAAATGGCGCATATTGCTTTTGAGGCGTGCTTACACAACATGTGATTCTTTTTTACCGCCTATTCGTGGTATATGAAGAACAGCTAGGCGTAATTTTTGCTTACGTCTTTCCGTGCAGCGCAGGAACACTGCTGAGTTTTTGTACTATATAAGCCTATGCTGCTGCAGTTCTCGTCTTTAATCACTCCTAGGTCCTGTAAACGAACATAAACCGGTTCAGAGCTCTCGAAACCGGTTTGAACCGTTATTATTTCGCTCCGGAGTTGAACCGAAATGAACTATTTTTCGCACAACCGGAACAATGGGAGCGAAAAAAAAAAATAGAGAGAGCTTGGGCTCGAGACCGTGGAACCAACGTGCGGTGCATTTTTTCACTGTTGGCCCCGATTCCCGAGGGAACGCACACGCGAGTTCGAAACAGTGCGCCGCATTATCTCCCACAAGATTCGCCGGTCCCGCGCGAGCTCCTCGCTTCGACTCGGACACAGGCTGCGACAAGCCGGTGCCCACCGGTGTGTGCGCACGGCGGCGGCCTCGCGAAACATAGTGCGCCGCTCGTTCCAGCTCGGCGGCAGGACGGACGAGGCCTCAGCTCTTGCATGATTGATGGGCAAAACATGTTTGTCGCGCGTGAAACCTGCCTCGTTTCACCTTTGTTTTGTCCGACTTTGTCGCCTCATCGTCCCTCTCCTCTCTGCCAGCTCGCAAGGCACCCGGCGTTGCCATATGGCCCACCAGTTCCCCTCACAAGCTGTCCACCCTGGCCGGTGGAGAGGCACGGAAAAGCGGAGCAACGGTCAAGTCGAAGCGCGGTGATGAGCGCAGTGAGACGGGCGGTCCTCTTCCTTTGCGTTCCTTTCGCATCCGCTGCCGCGTTCCGAGCTGCAGATGTCGCGGCGATCCGACGCCAACGCCGCCAGACGTCTTTCCGAGCTTCACACCAGCTTCGATGCGTGTAGTTTTGTACCAAGATCACTAGACGAAAATGTGGCGCTGCAGCCGTTCAATTACCGCGGAAATTATGGCTACTACGTAGATTTTGCTATAATTTGGCATGCTTCGTTTACTCTTCTTTGTTGCTCAACCGCATTCTGTGCTAGCCGCACAACCTTTTATTTCTCTCTCTGTCTCTTTTTTGAGTAGAGTAGTGCTTTACGTTCACAAGTACGTCATTCCATCCCCTAATCTCCTGTGCATTAAAAAAAAAATGCCACACTTTTAAATTCGCATGCCGCTAGATGTAAGCGACATATTTCGTCGATTATTTTTGGTATCTGACTTCTTTTTCATTTCTATTGTTCTAAAAACAATAGGAAATCAGAGGTTAAATGAGCCTTAGTATTCTCTTACAAGAAACTTGCGATGACAGATTAGGTTAAAGTAAAAAAAAAAAACCAGAAGGTCGTTAAAATGGCGAAGGTTAGGCAAATTCATAACAGGAGCTTCTTACACTTCCAACAAACAGTTCGGACTCCTTCAGATAAAAAAGCTGTAATAACCAGCTTGCAAGTGCCTCAGTGCACCCATGACAGCAGCACATGTTTTTAACAATAACCTAGAAATAATTACATAGATAGTAAACAGCCTATAACCCAATAAAGCTTTTACCGAAAACGTGTATAAAAACAAACTGTTTGGTATACAAGGTGTCCCGAGAAACTTGAGCCAAACATTATAAATATGCCAATGCCACGTAGCTGGACAGAACCAAGGTAATGTTGTTTGCCGTCGCTTGGAGATACTCAGATAATTTTCTGCATTGCGCCTAATTATATAATTAGTCTTAATTAATCAACTTCTCAAATATTATAATTAGATGAAAAGTGTGAATGAGAAAATTGTAGAGCAACATGGAAAACTCCCGATGCAGCTTTCTGTTGCTCGATACGTGCTACATAAACATGTTTTTTAGAGCGTGAAAGAAGCCCGCGAATACACGCAAAGTGGCTCGAGCGGCCAGTCGCGCGGCAATTTTGCGTGTATTTGCGGGCCTCTTTCACGCTCGAAAAACACTTTTATGTAGCACGTGTTGAGCAACAGAAAGCTGCATCGGGAGTTTTTCATGTCGCTCAACAATTTTCTCATTAACACCTTTAATCTAATTATAATATTTGAGAAGCTGATTAATCAAATAGGACTAATTATCGAATTATCGACGCATCACTACATGTATAAGCCTCAGACATTCATGTTTGAGGCTTACATATGTGGTAGTCAAACGTCGGGGAATCGCATGCACGTTTGATGCTTACATATGCATTGAAGTGTCGGATAATTAAATCAATCGCGAGGGTGAGCTTGTTCGTGTCTATTCTTATTCCGTGTTTTATTTCGCACCTGAAACACCTTTTAGTCGTGTACCAATTAGAGCCCGTCAACAGACGTTACTGAGCCCCTGAATGACGTCAAGGTTAACAGAGCGCATGTAATTTTGTCATTCACGAGGTGTCCAATCATGGCGACGCCGTGCACGCGTGCTGCGCTGACGCTGCCATGTGAGAAGCCAGGCCTGGAGAGTTTTACTTGCGGTGCATTTTGTTTATTATCATCGTCATCATCATCATCATCATCCTGGTTACGCCCACTGCAGGGCAAAGGCCTCTCCCATACTTCTCCAACAACCCCGGTCATGTACTAATCGTGGCCATGTCGTCCCTGCAAACTTCTTAATCTCATCCGCCCACCTAACTTTCTGCCGCCCCCTGCTACGCTTCCCTTCCCTTGGAATCCAGTCCGTAACCCTTAATGACCATCGGTTATCTTCCCTCCTCCTTGTTTATTATACTCCCCTTGTTTTTCCGATTGTACCCTGTCCAAAAAGCTCACCTATGTCACAACGTCAAAGCCATATTAATGTCCCTAACGGAGAGAGCATCCGCGTTGAAGCGTGATATTGAACTTTTAAGACAGCATGTTGAGAAAATTCCACGATGGAAACTGCTGTCTGGAGCGCAGTTTTCGCCGTTGAGCACAGCTCTTTTTTTTTTTTTAAGTGTCTAAGCACTCCTTGCCAAGTACCCCAGCAAGAGTTGTCCATCCCGTAAGGTTTTATATCTACAAAATAAATGCATAATTGATCAAGTTAACACATGTAATAATTCTAACAGTGTAACAGCATAAATGATTGGTAGCGATGGGTAGACATGCATAAAGTAGCTGAATAAGTAACCAAAAGCGAAGTAGTAGCCGAGCCAGAGAATGCTTACGCAATTAGTAGAAGATTCTCGGAATTTCATTGGCATTTTTTTCTTTTAAATTTTCCTTCGCATGTAAATAAATTGCCACCTGCTCCACAGCGTCCATTTCCGTTCAGTAGCCGGTGACTTGATCATAAAAACGATTGTCAAAGCAAAATACCTAACTTTATCTTTTTCTTTTTTTTACTTTGTAGATGTCGAGCACGTAAATTAATACTGAACACTAATGAATTTGTTTCTGGCAATTAATACGGTTAAGGAATGTCAATTGACAAACACCCAGTGGAATTTGTGCCTTCACGACTGACCTGTTTCTCTCCTGATTCCTCTCGATTTTGCCAGCATGAGAACATAGCGTTCATGGCGAGTGGCTTCCACGAAATTAAGGTGCTTTTCGTGTTTCGTGCGTGCAGCCGAGCACAGGCTGCTGCAGTAGGTTTGAAGGAAAGAAGTCGTCTGCTTCAATAGCGTCCATCATGCTCGCCCCCCGCGACAGCGAGATAACTTCCATGCGGCCAGCATCTAATGATGATGATCATCATCATCATTAACCGTATACTGCGAGCGGAGCTATACTGCAGGCATCTGACAAAGCAAACTGCGTGGTGCATTACACTTGCCGGACGGTAGAAAGCACTGGACGCAAGCTGTTCAGATACTGGCTGTTCCACTTTGTCTAGGCTTTGAACATAAAAGGCATGGCAGAAAACGCCGATGGGTGCAATGTGTCACGCAACGCACGTGAGACTATCTCGTGAACACATTCATCAGCTGAGCAACTAGACTGTCTGCTGCTCCTCATTCTAACCGTCTTGTCGGTAGCCCTGCGTCGCTCTTATCCTGTTTACGCGCTCGCTCGCGGGGTCTGCCTGTCCACGCAGAAGGCAGAGAGTGATACACTCCAAAAGATGGATCACCCGTCGCTCACTTTTCTTCGTCTTTCTTTTTAAACAAAATTCAAAACGACAAACACAACGGTTGTTGCACTCCCTCATAGCTCTGTCTTTCAACACAAGAGCAGTCGAATACAACCAAACCTTGTCTTCGCCAAAATGTTCAGGAGCTACTCCACCAGTGATAAGGTTCGGGCGGCAGCAAACCTCGCGTATTGGACGCCTGGCGCTCTAGAACTCAGGCGAGTGGGAATCACAGTCCGGTAGAGCCTCTGGAGTTTCGGAGCAACCAAAGCTTTGCCTAGAAAGAGGCCCTATATATAGACAAGTTCGGTATAGAACGCGCAGCGAGTTTGAAATTTCTGAAGGAGACTGTGCCCCTGCTTGCAGGAATTTTACTTCTACTAGTGACAGTACAGTGGTATAAACCGACCTCATTCATCTGCAGCGCCGGCTTTAAGAAAAAGAGAAATAAAGATTCAATTTCTCTTCGTTTTCGAGTGTTATATCAATTTTCCCGCACTTGAGGAAAACGCGAGAGGAACCTCGGCACCACTTAAGCTAGGTTCGCCGTGTAAAAATTTGGAAGGTGATTCAAGCTCCTGTTGAAACCGATGAAAGACAGTCTTCCTGAGCGACTTGGGGGTGGGGACGAGTCACTATACGCATGGCGCTGTCGCAACACCCCTAGCGTCAGGGGAGTGCACGAGGTTCTTACATTTACCGATCGCACAGCCTTCGGGATTGACTTACATGTTTGGATGGCCCCTTTTCGGAATCGACCCGAATGTCAGATGACGTGTTAATTAATTTTAAATAATTTCCGAGGTTTTTCATGCGAAAACTACGATCTGATAATGAGGCGCGCCTTCGTGGGGGAAAAGCGCCCGTGGCGCAATGGTTACAGAATAGGGCTTTTGGGCTTCGAGGTCCTCTGTTAGAATCCGGGCGTCGCACAATTCTTTTATTGATGTATTTAAAAAAAAAACAAGAGCTGGCACTTTCGCCCGAAGGCCGAAGCATCGACAGCGATAGTAAGGTTCAGCGTTATATTTGTACTCTTCGGATGGTGTTCAAAGTATACGCAAATGCGACATCTTGGCAGAACACAGCACGTAAGGCGACTCCTGCTGGACTGAAGCAACAGCGCCCTGTCAGCTACGAAACTTGTGACAACGCTGGCGTGACGAAGAGCGTCGCCAGTGTTGTTGCACGCGTCGCACGTCGACGGTGCACGAGCCTGAAACCGACGGGGAACCGTCGGCGTTCGAAAAAACAGGAGCAAGCGCCTCCACGCGCTGACTTGCACGCAGGAAATTATTGAGGGTGTTGTATTCAGCCTCTTGAGCATGCCTGTGTGTATGTGCGTGTTTTAAAAATAAATGCTCTGGGTCCCTCTCGGCAACATCGGGCGTCCCCCAAGGGTCTGTCCTCGCACCCCTTCTGCTCCTAATATATGTTAACGACCTACCCAACCATGCATCTTCTCGTATCCGTATGTTTGCCGACGACTGCGTCATCTATCGCACAATTACTAACCTTTCCGATCAAGATGCGCTCCAATATGACCTTAACCGTGTACAGGAGTGGCGCGATCTTTGGCTAATGACGCTTAATCCCACTAAATGCAAACTCGTTTCTTCTCGACGCCAGCGTAATCCTTTGCTTTTTTCTTACGTAATCTCTAAGACCACTGTTGAAAAAGTCCAATCCTATAAGTACCTTGGCGTCACCTTGCCCTGCGATCTTTTCTGGTGCGCACATGTCCCCAATGTCATATCATCAGCGGGAACGGATTTTTAGTTTTTTAAAGCATCATTTGCGTCACACCCCACAGGACATAAAACTTCTCGCGTATAAACCTCTACTCAGATCTAAACTAGAATATGCGGCGCCACTCTGGAGTCTGCACCAGGTATACTTAATCAAGGAATTAGAATCCATGCAAAGTCGTGCAACTAGGTTCATTCATTCTTCATACTCATATGACATAAGCATCATCATCATCACCATCAGCCTGGTTACGCCCACTGCAGGGCAAAGGCCTCTCCCATATTTCTCCAACAACCCCGGTCATGTACTAATTGTGGCCACGCCGTCCCAGCAAACTTCTTAATCTCATCCATCCACCTAACTTTCTGCCGCCCCCTGCTACGCTTCCCTTCCCTTGGGATCCAGTCCGTAACCCTTAATGACCATCGGTTATCTTCCCTCCTCATTACATGTCCTGCCCATGCCCGTTTCTTTTTCTTGATTTCAACTAAGATGTCATTAACTCGCGTTTGTTCCCTGACCCAATCTGCTCTTTTCTTATCCCTTAACGTTACAACTATCATTCTTCTTTCCATAGCTCGTTGCGTCGTCCTCAATTTGAGTAGAACTCTTTTCGTAAGCCTCCAGGTTTCTGCCCCGTAGGTGAGTACTGGTAAGACACAGCTATTATATACTTTTCTCTTGAGGGATAATGGTAACCTGCTGCTCATGATCTGAGAATGCCTGCCAAATGCACCCCAGCCCATTCTTATTCTCCTGATTATTTCCGTCTCATGATCCGGATCCGCCGTCACTACCTGCCCCAAGTAGGTGTATTCCCTTACGATTTCCAGTGCCTCGTTGCCTATTGTAAATTGCTGTTCTCTTCCCAGACTGTTAAACATTACTTTAGTTTTCTGCAGATTAATTTTTAGAGCCACTCTTCTGCTTTGCCTCTCCAGGTCAGTGAGCATGCACTACAATTGGCCCCCTGAGTTACTAAGCAAGGCAATATCATCAGCGAATCGCAAGTTACTAAGGTACTCTCCATTAACTTTTATCCCCAATTGTTCCCAATCCAGGTCCCTGAATACCTCCTGTAAACATGCTGTGAATAGCATTGGAGAGATCGTATCTCCCTGCCTGACGCCTTTCTTTATTGGGATTTTGTTGCTTGATTTATGGAGGACTACGGTGGCTGTGGAGCCGCTATAGATATCTTTCAGTATTTTTACATACGGCTCGTCTACACCCTGATTCCGTAATGCCTCCATGACTGCTGAGGTTTCGACAGAATCAAACGTTTTCTCGTAATCAATGAAAGCTATATATAAGGGTTGGTTATATTCCGCACATTTCTCTATCACCTGATTGATAGTGTGAATATGATCTATTGTTGAGTAGCCTTTACGGAATCCTGCCTGGTCCTTTGCTTGACAGAAGTCTAAGGTGTTCCTGATTCTATTTGCGATTACCTTAGTAAATAGTTTGTAGGCAACGGACAGTAAGCTGATCGGTCTATAATTTTTCAAGTCTTTGGCGTCTCCTTTCTTATGAATTAGGATTATGTTAGCGTTCTGCCAAGATTCCAGTACGCTCGAGGTCATGAGGCATTGCGTATACAGGGTAGCCAGTTTCTCTAGAACAATCTGTCCACCATTCTTCAACAAATCTGCTGTTACCTGATCCTCCCCAGCTGCCTTCCCCCTTTGCATATCTCCCAAGGCTTTCTTTACTTCTTCCGGTGTTACCTTCGGGATTTCGAATTCCTCTAGACTATTTTCTCTTCCATTATCGTCGTGGGTGCCACTGGTACTGTATAAATCTCTATAGAACTCCTCAGCCACTTGAACTATCTCATCCATAATAGTAATGATATTGCCGGCTTTGTCTCTTAACGCATACATCTGATTCTTGCAGATTCATAGTTTCTTCTTCACTGTTTTTAGGCTTCCTCCGTTCCTGAGAGCATGTTCAATTCTATCCATATCATACTTTCTTATGTCAGCTGTCTTACGCTGGTTGATTAACTTCGAAAGTTCTGCCAGTTCTATTCTAGCTGTAGGGTTTGAGGCTTTCATACATTGGCGTTTCTTGATCAGATCTTTCGTCTCCTGCGATAGTTTGCCGGTATCCTGCCTAATGGAGTTACCACCGACTTCCATTGCACACTCCTTAATGATGCCCACTAGATTGTCGTTCATTGTTTCAACACTAAGGTCATCTTCCTGAGTTAAAGCTGAATACCTGCTCTGTAGCTTGATCTGGAATTCTTCCATTTTCCCTCTTACCGCTAACTCATTAATCGGCTTCTTATGTACTAGTTTCTTCCGTTCCCTCCTCAGGTCTAGGCTAATTCGAGTTCTTACCATCCTGTGGTCACTGCAGCGCACTTTGCCGAGCACGTCCACATCTTGAATGATGCCAGGGTTAGCGCAGAGTATGAAGTCTATTTCATTTCTAGTCTCGTCATTCGGGATCCTCCACGTCCACTTTCGGCTATCCCGCTTGCGGAAGGAGGTATTCATTATCCCCATATTATTCTGTTCCGCAAACTCTACTAATAACTCTCCCCTGATATTCCTAGCGCCTATGCCATATTCCCCCACTGCCTTGTCTCCAGCCTGCTTCTTGCCTACGTTGGCATTAAAGTCGCCCATTAGTATAGTGTATTTGGTTTTCACTCTACCCATCGCCGATTCCACGTCTTCATAGAAGCTTTCGACTTCCTGGTCATCATGACTGGATGTAGGGGCGTAGACTTTTACAATCTTCATTTTGTACCTCTTATTAAGTTTCACAACAAGACCTGCCACCCTCTCGTTGATGCTATAGAATTCCTGTATGTTACCAGCTATATTCTTATTAATCAGGAATCCGACTCCTAGTTCTCTTCTCTCCGCTAAGCCCCTGTAGCACAGGACGTGCCCGCTTTTTAGCACTGTATATGCTTCTTTTGGCCTCCTAACTTCACTGAGCCCTATTATATTATTTAGTTCCCTCTAATTCCTCCAATAGCACTGCTAGACTCGCCTCACTAGATAACGTTCTAGCGTTAAACGTTGCCAGGTTCATATTCCATTGGCGGCCTAAGCATATCATCCCTCAAACGCAAAACTGGTCTTCCAAATCTTTCTGTACGTCGCCGCATCACCAGCCTCTGTCTGCTCCACAAATTTTTTCACAGTTTCCGCAATCGCACGCTCTACATAATCCCACCCACGTGCGTATCCCACCGCACTAGCCGTCCACGTAAAATTGCACGCTCACGTGCTCACATTACCACCTTCGCTGCCTCATTTTTTCTTCGTGCAGCAGTGGACTGGAATGGCCTTCCCCGAAACATTGCAGCAATCACGTGCCCATCAAGTTTTACAGAAAATGTCACAGCCCACTGTTCCGCATAAAGACTTATTTGTAAACTTCATTTGTTAGCCCACCCCTTATGTAATACCCCCTAAACGGGGGTCTTTAAGGTAATAAAGTGATGTGATGATGTGATGTGTGGAGTAATGGTTAGACTAGCGGGCTTCTGTGCTGGCGGTACCTTGATGGAATACCGCCGACGGACACGAAAGAGACTAGAAACATACCCGATACAGAAAAGTGGTGGGAACTAGTTAAGAAAACACTTCTTAAAAAAGGAAATCTACGCACACAACGGCGGAGATGATGTAACGTTCGTACGCGCAGCGGGCGGCAGGTCTGTTTCTGGAAGGTTGTTGAATGCATGTCGAGGCTTGGCACGTCTACCGAAAAATGTATGACTCGTTTGTTTCGACATACTTTTTCCCCCTCGCCCCGCCTCCCTCTTGTTTTTTCGCGCCAGCGTGCCGTGTCTTATATACAAACTTTATTAAAAGAAGTATCTAATTCAACTGCGACATCACGACAAGTGGTTTACGTTTATTTTCAATCCATAAACAGCATATAACTTATAGGAACACTCGACTATGCTAGCTGTTGCGTCTCCAAAGAAAAGCTTCCCCTCCTTGCGATAAAAAAGAAAATATTTGGGACCGCCACCACGTTACACGGCGGTAAGTTTCTAACCTATTGGTGTGGAACTTCGACGGGAAGATCTGAAAGTAAAAAAAAATTAAGAACAACATATTGGCCGCCCCCTTCTAGCATTCCAATATACCATCCGTTTTTATGATGATGTTTGAGGTTTAGTGGGGCAAGGGCCAGGTATGGTCAAAGAGCGTCATGCTAGTGGTAATGAATATGCAGTGGTCTGATGGGTTCTGGGAATTTATAGTGACGTGGCTGTAGAGAGGCCCAAAAGAGTTGGTGTAAATTGCACAAGATGTACACGTAATAAAATTATGGCAATGATTAATGACGTGTACTATGATCACTAAAATGCATTAAGAAAGAATGATGCATTATATAAAATATGCGAGATGTTAAATTGCTTAGAGCACTACTACCTCGCCAGAGCCCTTGAACCACAAATGCCTAGAGGCATGTGCTATTCAAAATAATTATCACAGCGGCATCCTCTGAAGAGAGGAGGCGCTACGAACGTGTGGGGCTAATAACATGAAACACAACATCTTTCAAAAAATCTAGGACTGCGTTGGTGTCAAAGAGTGGTTATGGACCAAGTAACATAACAGGATGAAGGGGGATGCGTTGCCGGTATGCTAAGGGAAAATGTTTCTTTCTTTCAGATTCGGGTTCCCGACACTCCAGTAGGACGTGGAAGACGGTCAGCCTCTCCCCGCATACGTTTTTAGCAACGTTACCCAGAACACTTATAGTAGTAGCGTGCTCAATTCTGTGTTAACTTTCTACTACGCTGATTGCGAGATTGGTGTTTCGGTAGGAGGGTATCGATAATGTGATTATCATCAAAGAATGAGCAGACGCGAGAAGTGCCATCCGCAGCACCGCCCGATTCAGCATAGTAACACGGTATAAAAAGGAGCTATAGCTGGTAATGCATACTCGAGCAACTACAGCGCAGAAACCAACGAAGGACGAATAAGAGGAGACATAGGTAAGGCACTTGGCCGTCTGTACTCTGTTGGTATCTGAGCTTTTAGTTGCTCTATAATGACAGTAAAACATTGGTCAAGTATCGGTTCAAGACGTCGTCATTCGGACATTATTTTATTTGCGCTACTTTATCAGGTGGTGATGGTGGTGGCTTTTGATAAGAGTGCGCGAGTTCTGTGTTCTACGCTGTGAAAACGACAAGACTCTGCGAACGCTTCGTTAAAGCGTCCATATGGAGCTTCGAAAAATAGTCAACAGGAAGCGTACTAAGCGCTTGCGCAAAAAAAAAAAATTTAAAAAAACAGTTGGTGCACGTACTATCGTTTCGGTTGCAGTTCAGATATGCATTGTAACGTTAAAGAGTTGCGATGCAGAAGGAACAAACGCTGATGCTTATCACTGGCTGGAAATTATTGCATGTAAGTGATCTTTAAGCAGAAATTCGCAGCGTCAACCAGATTTGAGCCGAGTTCTCGCAGGTTTTCTGACGGTATATGGTCGCAGAACATCGTTTGCCGGTCCTCAGGTCGTACAGGAAAGAGAGCTCTGCACCGATCGCCAAACCCGACATCGAGTCCTCATCTATCGAGTGCGAGACCTGCGATGAGTGGCCCATAAGCCCACCGGTCTCGGCATTCGCTTAACTAAATGAGCTACCGCTGCTGCAGGAGAATGCGTCACAAGTGGCCGGACTCCGATGACGAAGAAGAAGTGCTATCATTGCAAGGCAGCGGCTAACTTATACCACTAATGATATTTTCCAGTGGGAGAACAGGAACTTCCGGAACTGCTACGAAGTCGCTACTGAGAGGGCTTGTGCACATGGCGACGCCGCCGGGACTGGTGCGAACCCTCTCGACAGCACCTTCGGTAGGGTGTCTAGATAGACACCATACCTTCGGTGCCTTTGAAAGAGTTCCTGCTGGTCATCAGATGGCATTGACAATGAGTAAAGATCCGGGGCGGAATTCGCTAAGCCATGCCGTTCGGACGCAATTTTTTAACCAAAAATTGGAGGACGCTTAAGCTTCGCCTTCAAGAGTGGGACGCGACAGCGTTCCCGTCGACCCGCCAAGGGGTATAAGACAATGCGCTACGGCACAGCGATCACTTACGATGCGCCCCGCATCGGACTTAGCGCCCACCTATCACGCGGTGAGCGTCGAGCAACGCAGCGTTCGGCGCGGCAACGAAACGTGCGCCTGAGCGAACGAAACGAACCAAAGAACTCGGTGTCTCGGAGGGGAAACGATCTACGCCAGCCAAACGTCGCGATCGGCACGGGCAGAGAGATAGATAGTAATCTAAAGAAAGGACCGGGAGCACGGCGAAGCGTCGTCAGGGGAGAGGGAGTCCCGCGACGCGCCTGGCAGCGGTCCCAATGCGCGCGCGGCGCGCCTCCTGTCGGGGCAGCGCCGTACATTGAGAGGAGGGGGGTCTTCTGTGTTTGCCGCAAGATGGCTCTGCGTGCGCGGAAAGCGCAGAAGAAATGCAGCGGAAACGCACTTCGCAACTCGTGTAATTGTGACTTCTGTACGTTACATGTTCATAATTACCGATATACACCGCAGTATAACTTTCCACGGCTCGTTTCGAAGGCAACACCGCATTCACTAGAGGCGCGTTTGCACCGCTTGGAAGCATCGAACTCGTGGCTGAGTGGTAGCGTCTCCGTCTCACACTCCGGAGACCCTGGTTCGATTCCCACCGGGCCAATCTTGTAAGTTGCTTTTTATTTATGAAGCGCCTGCCGTGATTTATCGCTCACGGTCAACGCCGCAAACGCCGACACCGACGCCGACGACACCGGCTTTTCTGCGACACGAGCTCCTTAACGCTATCGCGTTAAAACGCTTTTTTTTACGCAAAGAGTAGCCGAAGTGGCAGTGCGCTTACCTTGCGACATCGTATGAGAACGAGAAGGAAACGAATGTAGGATTAAACGACAAGGAAAGAAAGAAGCGCGGTCAACTGATAGCGTGATTGCGCATCATGCTTCTGTAGTTGAGGTTACGTTCTCAAGGCAAATCACTGCACACCTCTCGGACAGCTTCCTTTTCCGGGCGTCTGCTATAGCGCCGACAAACGCGACCGCGCTCGCCCGTTCATCGCACAGACTAATTATTGGTATTGCCTAGATTACAAAGTGACTAAACGTCTTTCTTTTTCTTAATACTATTTAGGCAAAAGAAAAAAATCGAGAAAACTGCATATTAAATAGTAGCTCACATACCCTCTAGGTAAGGCCTGCAGCACCTTCACGTCCGTCGGGATGGCATGTGACCACGCTGTACGCGGCTGCAGGGGCGGTTCTTGTGCTGTGCACAGACCCGATATCTGATCCCTCGGCAGCCGGTACCGCCTTAGTTGCTGGGAGACGATGTTGTCGAGCACCAACGAACGACGAAACGCGCGCTCCCTTCGCATAAGATGCTTGATGAGGGAACAGAAAGCTACAAAAAAAAAGAAAGCTGCCATGAAAGCCAAATGCAGAAGGAAGCGTTCGTTGCCAACACTGCCAAATTTGTTACAGAAAACTTCGTTACGTAACATCCGTAAGTGCACGTTTCGCTACTTATCTCACTGACGTCGTAACAGCGGTCATCTCTTCCCCTTGGCTTCTTCGCATCTGATAAAACAGCGCCATGATGGTGCTCCGCGCGAAGTCAATAGTTTGTTTTGCAGGCATAAATCCGATCGAATGCCGACAGAGGTGACATACACAAAGATGCCTACACTGAAGGTTTTGGAGAACGTTAATAAATCATAGGTTGGTGACGTCGTGACCCACAGCCTATACGGTGTCCGTTATATCCCAAGTGGCAGCACGTAACGGTTCGACATTCGACAGAGTTTCGGAACAAATCGGTCCAGTTCACCGATCTTGTTCCACTGATGCACTATGTTTTTTTCCGGGGCCATCACCACGCATACACGTATACCGCGAGGCCAAGGTGAGGGTATCCAAGCGGCAGCAGACGCTGCTTTGTAAACATTCGAATGTGGCATCGCAGTACGAAGCGAACTTCGGGCTGAAAGATATACCGAGTGAAAATACCGGGCGGACTTCTCATGTTGTAAAACATGCGAAGCCTAAGGTATCATTGAAGCAGAGTAGACGTGAGTCCGACGATTTGCCAGTACACACGCTTTGACTTACCGTAAACATGGAAGTTCCACATAAATGAAACAATTCTTGAATTGTCAGCCGGACGCTGCAAGAACAACAGCCTTAGTATGAAGTTCATTCCCTCCTTCAGTACGAGCAATACGATATGCACTTCCAGCGCTTACACCACTAAATACACAGAAATGTCCTAGCTTCGTCCAAATGCACTGGATTAAGTGATCCAACAGTGCACCGCCGGGAGAGCACACGCTGAGATAGCGTGATTCCAGCGACGCAACTACTGATCTTGCTGATACGGCGCACTTTAGTGACCATGTTCAACGCCGGGCATTTAAAATTCCTTTAACTTCACGATGCCAAGCAACCATCGCTGGTTTATTCACGCCGTCAAGTTGACTACTGCGCAGCAGGCGTGGAGCACTGAAACACGGTCGCTAACTAGAAGAAACTTCTTGCGCTGAATTCACAAACGTCAGTGAAGGAGGGAAAGGAAGAAAAAACAGAAAGAATATCGCACGAAGCTAATGAAAGGATTAGTGACGTCCTTTTACATAGGACTGATGGTAAAAAATTAAATTATGGGGTTTTACGTGCCAAAACCACTTTCTGATTATAAGGCACGCCGTAGTGGAGGACACCGGAAATTTCGACCACCTGGGGTTCTTTAGCGTGCACCTAAATCTAAGTACACGGGTGTTTTCGCCCCCATCGAAATGCGGCCGCCGTGGCCGGGATTCGATCCCGCGACCTCGTGCTCAGCAGCCCAACACCATAGCCACTGAGAAACCACGGCGGGTAGGAATGATGTTTGTCTGGGATTTAGAATAAGCACCTTCAGCCAATAAAAATAAGACGGTGCCTGTCATCTGCTTTCGCTTTTCCTGCGTTGTCTGCTCTTCCCCTGACCTGTTACTGGCTTTGCGCATAAAAGCAACATGTAGTGGCCCCTTTAGCAGCGTTGAGCATAGATTGCAAGCAAACGTACGAATATTTCCGCCGGTGCTCATTTTTTTTACAAAAAAGGACGTGTCTCCACTGATAGGCTCCACCGTGGTTATACATACATACATACATACATACATACATACATACATACATACATACATACATACATACATACATACATACATACATACATACATACATACATACATACATACATACATACATACAATATAAGCTTATACACACACACATATGTATATATATGTGTGTGTGTGTGTGTGTGTGTGTGTGTGTGTGTGAATATTAGAAAAAGTCTGGAAACATGCATAAGTGGCGCAGTATGAGGTGGTACACCATTGTGTGTAGTTTGCACACCGAGCAGCAAGTCAACAGAATAGAGTAATGAAACGCAGATGTGATGTCACATTCTATATACTGTATTGAAGACCGTTTTATTCCTTTACCCTACTGGTGCATTACACGATCCTTCATGGCGAAATGGATCTTTGTAGTCCATTAGAATGGAGTGCCATTTACCAATCCGATAGGTGTCCGCTCATTGGTTGTTATTCGCACAGAAGAGTATTCGTACGCTTTCCTTTAACACGATTGGCTACAAGAGAGCTCATTCGACGATTATTTGTATCGTTCATGTGGCGTATGTTAGGGCGCTATTCTGGACATTCCGCCATTTTTTCGATGCGTGACGTAGGCGTGCCGCAAACAAAATGGCGCTGGTGGCCCCGTTTTGTTTACGTAACCTGACGCCAACTTGACGTTTCGCCTAAGAAATCGAAATGAAGGCACTGAATGTAGCGTTATCGGTAAAGCAAAACAGTTTTCCTCCGCAGTAAAAATAAAGCAGCTATCTCAAAGCATATGATTATTCCGTCGAAAACGCTTCTCGCTTCCGTAGTCTGCTGCGTACAAGCCGTCGTCTGTTTCAATAGCTAGGATGCGTGTCCCGGCGGAAAATGGAATGAGTCATCGCATGTTGGCGCCAACGCGCTTGTTTTCTTGCTTGAGACAACATACACGACCTACCAGTGGTGATGCGCGCACGTTCTAGGCCACGTTATCGCTATCTCGTGAAACGCAAGTGACTCAGCCCGACTCCTGAGAAACGGCCGAATATTACCGAAAGCGTTGCGCGCGCCAGAAATAACCACTAGCGCGACGCAAGCGCCGGCGCTGCCATCTCTTGTTCATTTCGCTGGTTACTCGCACCGCGGGAGGAAACTTCGAGGCGCCGCCTTGCGCACATTTCTTTTTATAAATTAGAAAGAGGCCGTTGTCATAACTTTTGATTGTGCGAAAAGGCATTAGTATTGATTACAATACAAATGCAGCAGTGAAAAGTGGACAACATTGCCGAAAGTTCGCTATGTTCAACCAATATTATTTCGTATAAACGCGTTCCTTTAAAAAATGATGGCCCCAAACACAAATGCCAACACCACCCGAGAGCGATGCAAATACTATGAGCACGCGTTGAGAATAAAAGATTTTCGTGGCGCCGAACGACGGGGAAAATATTGCGATACGCATTCCTGTCGGCTGCCATTGCATATGGTTGCTCATTAGCATAATTCGCGCGGCTCGTCGCAGCAAAAATTATGGCGGAAAATCTCAGCAATGGCGGCCCAGCGCAACGTCACGCATCGTCAAAATGACGTTTACAAAACAGCCCTTCCTGTGACGCTCCTCACGAGATGTTCCTTCAGCCAATCAGCAAGCTGGCATGGCGCATATCTTGGATCGCCTCCACATATTCGCGCAATAGCACATGTATTGCACTGGTTGTGCATGCTGCTGCTCACATTCTTTTTGAAGCGCTAACATCGCAATATAGCTGCCAAGGACCAGAAAAATGTATTAGTCCATAAAATTTGCAGCTCCACGTCACGTTTCGTCATCTTGATGAAAACGCAAAATTGCATTTTGCAATACTTCCGCTTCCCGGCACAAATTTCAAAACACTCGACCTCTCGACAGCCAATCAGAGAGTAAACACGGCGGATAATGGCGGCCGTGCAGCCGCCATGCGTGTCCAGAATAGCGCCCTTATTTCACAGCATCACGGTTGTTCGAGCAATTCCACGCAACATGGATGCGAACCTACACGCAGCCAGAAGGCAGGCAAGGGTAGATTACGTGGAAAGCCACCTGGCAACACAGGAAAACACGGTGTACACGGATGCAGGGCTATACCCGTGGGACATGCACACTAGAACACACAGAGTAGCTACGGCTGTAGTAGACTACATGGGAGAGACAATCAGCTGCGCAACCATAAGGAATTGCACGGTAGCGGAGGGGGAAGAGGTCGCCATAGCGCTTGCAGCAACCGAAGGCTACCGAAGTAACAGATCACTAACCATATTAACAGACTCCAAAGCTGCATGCAGGCATTACATGCAGGGGAGAGTCTGTAAAGAGGCCCTGCGAATCCTCCTCGGAGCAGGAACCCTCGGAAATAAAGTGAAACACAAAATTTTCTGGATACCGGCCCATACCGGGATAGAAGAGAACGTGAGAGCAGACAGTCTAGTTCGCGAGATCACATACCGAGCTGGACAGATGGAGCCTCTCGAGAACCCTCCAATGGTGGAGCCGATGTGTGAGGAAATATTAAACTACTATAGAGGGCAGAGAATCAAATATCCTCCGCCACACACAATACTTACACAACAGGAAGCAGCCGACTGGAGAAGGCTACAAACCGGAACTTTCTATAATCTACACATACTAAGTAAAATGTACCCGACACAATACAGAAACTCCTGCCCATGGTGCGGAGAAATACCAACTCGAAGTGGCCAGGCTCAGTGGAGCCCTGGAATAGGGGCACACCCGTGCTGAAGAGCCAGGCAGCAAGCGCAAGACGGCTCACCGCTAAACCCCTTGATAGAATCAATAAAGTTTTTCTCTCTCTCTCGAGCAGTCTACGGAATTTTTGTATCAATGATAGTATATGATGTTATCCGCCTTTCCTTTTTCTTTTTTGATATTTCCTCACACTAATATCGAAGGGCGGAATTCACTAAGCTGCGCTGTTCGTACGCAATTTCTCAGTCAAAATCTTGTTACGCTGAGATGAGGGTGCAACCGAAGTGGCAGCGCATTTAACTTGCAGCGTCGTATGAGAGCGAGGAGGAAGCAAAGCTCGGATTAAATGACATGAAATGTGAGAAGTCCGGTCAACTGATAGCACGATCACACATCATGCTTACGTAGTCGAGGTTATATATTCTTACGGCAAATCACTGCACAGCCCAATTCGACAGCTTCCTTTTCCGGGCGTCTGCTACACTGCCGGCAACCGCAACCGCACTCACCCGTTCACCACACCGCCCTAAAAAAAAATTGCAGTGGAAGTGTTAGGTACGGCATCACTTGCAGAAATGAGCGCGCGCAATGCCGCGCGCTTGAAAACGCGCGCCGCGAAAGATGCTTCGCGGCAAGAATTAGTGTTGGGGACGCAAGCGGCTTGCGTACGCAAGAACTAGGGGCGACGTTACTGCGCATGCGCAGACCGCTATGTCTACTTGCGTCCTTGGGTTGTTGGAGCGGCCGAAAACATCGCTGCCCCTAAGAGGTCACGTTACCCACGCGACTCTTGCGGTGTAGGAGAACTTACGAGTAGCTAGCGGGTAGATAATCTAATAAATCTTTCGCCAAGTGTCGACAGACGTCGTTTTTATGTGTATTAGAGAGGTTTAGAGTGTCTGATATTCGGATAAACGCAGTTGGGGTATTGGGGCGGAGCCATAAACGGGAGCGTCCTGCTTGGTGCATCCACCTGGCGGCGCAAAGCTCAAATGGACAAAAGCAGCTAATATTGCTGTAACCAAGTCTATTCTACTTCGCTGGTGGTGTAAATTATCGGCACTGGCTTAATTGTGTTGCTGCCAAAAATTTATACCCGCAGCAAAGTAAAATACACTTGGTTATACTGCAATATTAGCTGTTTTTGTCTGTTTGAGCTTTGCGCCACCAGGTAGCAGCACCATGCAGGACGCTCTAGTTCATGGCTCCGCCCCAACGCCCCAGCCTGCATTTACCCGATTACCGGATGCTGTAAACCTCTCTATTAACTGCTTCTAATAAAAAGAGTTTAATGTACTTTACTTCATATGCTTCATTTCATATTTTATAACATGATAACGCAGCAACCATCAGCCGTTGGTGGTGCTGCGAGCGCATGCGATCTCACTGCGGTTTGCGTTTGGGGCCGCTAACCTATAACACGTTTCTGCTTGCGTACGCAAACGCAAACGCACCCAAGCGCTTGGGGCCCCAACGCCTTGCGTCCCCAATACTAAAACTCTGCCGCGCGAGGATGGCTTCCAAACCCATTTTTTCGAGGCGCCGCGCGTCCGCAAACCCAAGCAAGCCAATCACAGGCTCCGAAGTCGTCACGTGGGCGCTGAGGCGAATGCTCTTACCGGCGAGCCCGACCGGCGCGCGAGCCGTGTTTTCTCGGATATTATCAGCTCCTGGCTGGAAGCTTACCGCTATCATTGAAAAGAAAGGTGTTAAATTACTGCGTTCTACCGATGCTAACATACCGGGAAGAAACTTGTATGTTGACAAACTCGAGAGCAAGTTAAGGACCGCGCAAAGAACGATGGAACGAAAAATTGTAGGCGTAACGTCGAGACAGGAAGAGAGCGGTGGTGGATCAGAGAGTAAACGGGGATGTAGCCAGTCATTCTAATTGACTATAAGAGAAGGATAGCCACAGAATGGGTGTCAAGAGAAGGAAAGCGCAGTTGAGGACGGCAGAAAACTAGGTGGGATTATTAAATTAGGAAATTTGCAGGCACAAGCTGGAATCAGTTGGCGCAGGACAGGGGTAATTGGAGATCGCAGGGAAGAGGCCTTCATCCTGCAGTGGGCATTAGATCACCGTTACTGATCGCCCTTACTGTCTTCAATCTGATTGTAGTCCTTTGGTTTGCTAGCCAGGTGGGTCTTGGTTTTTTTATAACTGTGAGCGCCACAGCGTATATGCCGTGAGATTGTTTGTGCTGCGCATTCCAGGGGCTTCGTCTTTCTCTGTCGGTGTTGTCCTAGCGCTCGTTCCCACGGCGCAACAAAGCCAACTTTCCTATACTATTCTTGTACAGAAGCCACGGGAAGGAAATGATCTCTCTCATTTCACAGCGCCGCCTTATTGTCTATTTCGTTAGCAGGCTGCATCGACAACGGACTGCATCGTGTGTCTGCAGCACCGTGGGATAGACCAGATAGCACCGAGTCCCAAAACGCCAACCAGCTGTGGGAATGTGGAATGCGCAAACATCGCATGATATCTGACGTTCTCAGCGATGGAAGCAGACACAGCTCTTCCCGGCGTATTTGCGCTTGGGAGAAAAACAAACAAAACAGAGAATACATGGGGCATTATCACAGTTGTGGTTTTACGCAGCTCGTGAAGAAGTTCCTTCGGAATTTCAGCGAAACGATTTCTTCATAAACATTAAGAGAGAGAGAGACAGAGAGAGAGAGGGGGAGAGAGAGAGAGAGAGGGAAAACGTAATGGTATCCGGAGAGGTTAGCCTATAGCAACAGACTTGGCACGCTTGTAAAGATGGTGAGGGATATATGCAAGGGAGAGAGGGAAGAGCAGACAAACAAAAAGCACAAACACTCACATTAATGCACTAGCATAAAATTATTATCTCTGAAGGCCAAAGTAAACACCAAGAAACGAGATGACAGCCATTAACTGGGAAAGGAGCTCCAGTTAAGTTTTAATTAAGTGAAGCCGAGTTCTATGCGATGTGCGGTTAGAAGACTGCGCGCACTGCTAGAACGTGTTTTTCTTTTTTTAACGATGCAAGTGTTCCGAACGAGCGCTGTCGACGCGTCACCGGATCTCTTTGTTTCGAACTAAGAAAGCCGTTTGTTTAACAAGTGCATCAAGTGCAACGCCAAACCTTGTTCTGCACTCCCTCACGCAGCAAGGCGTTATTTTGTTGTTCCGAGACAACGCCGACGACAGTTTTCGGGCTTGGAGATCGACATAGGCCACATGGCTTTCAGAGTTGTTTTCGCACAGCGCAGGCTAGGAAATTGAACATGACGCCCCTCTCGCGTGAAATGGCGGTGGTGGCAGATAGCGAGTCGTGCCCGGCCGGCAGCGTGCCAGGATATGTGCGCAATTCCGACAGCAGCTGCGGAAACGCAGAACCGCAATCACGGGCCGCTCTATATACGCATTTGTGTGCGGGTCGCCCGGCGGTATATATGGGTAAGAAGGGGACGAGAGACGGAGAGACACTTAAGCGTTTAAGACTGTGCAAGAAGCAGATCGCCAGTGACGCCTGCCAGTGACAGCTGGAACGACTATCGGGGACGTTGACAGCAGGGGTAGAGGTATAGGGCTTGCGTGCGAGGCGCCACACAGGGCACCAGGTTCGGGCCTCATTAAAGAGCGCCGCCGCAAGGAAGTATACGCTCTCTGCATTGGCAGAGTTTCCTTGGGATGGGAGCCTGTAGAAACTGCGCTGTATTTTGTACTTCGGTGACTGCCGCCCGTCTGGCCGGGGTCAGGCGCTTTGCGCCGTCGCGATAGATAGGTGCTCCGCGTTGCAGCGTCCTTACCGATTCCCAATGGCGCGGTCGATCCCTGTCGGCTTTCGCTGACATTTAATTTGCGAGGCGCCTCGTCAGTCGTTGGACACACTCGTGCGGCAAAAAAAAAGAAAAAAAATTTAATGACACTAACCATTTGCACTTCCTCATCATCAGAGGCCTAACAAACTAGCAAGAGGTATCTGCCTTCTTGACAAAATTTTTCACGTCAGCAAGAGGGATCCGAGGCTTTTTCAAAGCATGAGGTCATAGACAAATTTTTCACAGCACGGCGCGAGGAGAGGAATGCGAAGGGCGATCGCCTGGTATGTCTGTCGCGCCTGCAGTTATTTGCTCAGCCCAGCGTATGACGCTCGCCGCCTTCTGTGCAAAGAAGAGCGTCGAGTGTCGCACCGGGGTTCTCGGTGACTTAGCTCTAGAAAGCAGCATTCTGCCAAAAAATCCTGCCCCTACATATATCAGCGGCGCCAGTGCTTTTGTGACTCAATTGCCATGACGCGTTCTGTTGAGCCAGGGGCCACGGGTTCAATTTTGGGCCATGGCGTGCGCATTATGGTGGAGCAGTGTGCAAAAAACAACGCTCATGCACCGCGCCATTGAGTGGACGCTTAAGGGGTTATTCATAGATCTTAATATATATATATATATATATATATATATATATATATATATATATATATATATATATATATATAAGGGGTACTTGTCAGTGGAGTTATACGTTCACCAAAGGATGATGTTCTCAAAACGTTATTGGTCGTGCAATTATTGAAGGAAGTTGTGTTTTTGAAATTTCCGCACAGGTACAGTGGCGTGTGGCGTCACAAGTGTATGTGTCATTTAATGTTGGACGCGATGCGCCATATTTTTCAATCGCATTTTAATATTCACTCAGTACGATTAGGGCTTTGTAGACTCATCTCTTTCTTTTTTAGACGCATCTTCTTTTTCTAGCAGCTGTTTACAAGCGCCCACGAGGCACCGAGCGACACACAAAGTCATATTCTATAAACCTAGTTGTGGATTGTAAAGTTTTATATCCAAGAATAATAATAAAAAAATTACGCAGACTCCATACACCAACTATTACGATTCCTATAGCTCATAACAGTTTAAACGCGGTACGTTCGAACGTCTTAGGATATAGCCCGGTTTCTATACAGCTCATAAAATGTATTACCATGCCTTTTTAGCAAATACTCTAATTATTCTCAACGGAGAATGAATTTCAGCGGAATGTAGATGCTCCTGGCCTGTGTTCTGAGAAATCAAGGACATTTTATGACCTACTATATGTTTTGGCCTTAAGTTAGTGAGATGACTACATCCTGAATAGCGCGGCGAGGTATCAATGAATGAGACAAACTTCATTGTTGCCTGGCTGGTGCCCCCATTGACGAGCATGTGTGGTGCGCTTTTGGTGCAGTCACACGTGGACACAGCACAGAGGAAGAGGTAAAAAAATTAAATTATGGGGGTTTAATTGACAAAACCACGATCTGATTATGATGCACGCAGTAGTGGGGGACTCCTGAATAATTTGGACCTCATGAGGTTTTTTAACTTGCACGTAAATCTAAGTACACGGGTGTTTTCGCTTTCTACGCCCATCGAAGTGCGGCCGCCGTGGCCAGGATTCGATCCCGCGACCTCGTGCTTAGCAGTCCAACACCATAGCCATTAAGCAACCACAGAGAGTCGGAAGAGGTCAAGAAAGCTGGAAACTAACTACACGGTAGTTGAAAGTGTAAATGGGATAACCAGATCAAAACGAAAGTGAAGTGGATGCAAAGAATGGAGACAAGAAAGACCACGAAGATTTACAAGAATGAGCAGAAAGAAATTAGAAGGGAAAGTCTGTACGATAACATGAAGGGCAGTGCTTTGCTATCTGAGGCCAGAACTGGTTTCCTAAGGACAAAAGCATACCGGAGCAAATATTCGGAACAAGACGAGGCATGTGCCAGCTGCAGTGAAAACCCGGAGACCACTCAGCACATCCTAATGGAATGCGAAGGGAGTCACCCAGTGAGACCACTAGGTAACGCACCGTTTCGAGAAGCCATTGTATTTAAAGTGGACGGAAGAATCAACCGGTCAGCAGCCAAGGTAAGCGAGAGACGTTTAGAGTATTGGTGAAAAAAAAGTTGGGAAGAAATTGACACCACCGGATCAATTACAGGCATATATAGCAGTGAATGAAGGTAGACAGGGAAGTTTTGAGGAAGAAAAAAAAAAGATTAAGGAGACGTATACAAAAATGCTAGAATGAAAAGCATGTATATCATACCTGATTAACTAGTTGACAAGCTAGGTAACCATTTGTCACCACCCAGTTTCAAAGGGGGTGAAAATAAATCACATCACCATCATCACGTGAATTTGCGTCAGCGGTGACTTGACAATAAAATAATAAACGAGTCATAGTGCTCCATGATCGGGCTGTCCTTGGGTGCTTTTCTAGTTTAATCTCAATCACACACACACACAAAAAAAAGAACAACGAAAAAAAAAAGGTTATATATTTTCTGACCTTAAACCATTTTCCGAGCTAGAAGAGGTCCTATAACGCAACTTCTTTCTGCAACGTAATGTTGTTGTAAGTGTAGTTACGCTTCAACCAAAAGGTTAAAGAAAATTTCAGAAAAATATTTACCAGAGCTGATAACGGGATTATCTTTGTCTCACGCTGCGCTGCCCACTGATTTCATTATTATACCGGCCTTGTCGTGCATCCGATATAAGCCATCAGTACGCCTTTCTGTGCCTATGTTAGTCAATGCTCTGAACAAGATGTTTTGAAACGCGTTAAGCGATTCTTGTAGCGCCAGGAGTAAAAACCTGTTCCTTTAAACTGCCCTCCAGCACCTTGCCGGTGAAAACATGGTTAGGAGGGGCTTGTTTATCCCCTGGGTTTAGACATGAGGCGATTGAATACGGTTATATGGATTGCTGGGATGCGCTATTTGTGGTTGGTCTTTTTGATATCTTACAAATAACTCTAAAAAGGGATTTACCATTAAACCTGCACGGAATCACTTACTTCCCTGTTTTTAATGAGTATAGCACGCTTCACAATCTTCTGCACCTGGGCCTCCATAACATATGACGAAATCAGACAGCTTTACACAGTAGAGATGTTGACCTGCACTGCGAATAGTTTTGCGAGTCTTTGTCCCGGTTTCTGGCACAACGCAGAAAGGGCTGACGCATGCATACCGGAGCGAGTTCCGAGATCGGGGCCGTTACTAGGCATGTCATAAGATCTGTTTCAGTCTCGTTTACGCACTTTTTTGCCTATTTAATATGGTTTTCTAGTTTGCGGAACAATTCTACTATAAAATGCGTAACAGAGGTGTCTCACGAACCTAGAAATGCCATTACCTTGAAAGGGTTAAAAAAAAAAAAACGCCGGAATAGTCCTTAACGTCCCTAACGAACACTGGGGCTATGTGAGGGCTCCGGCTGAATTTTAACCGCCTGATTTTTTTAACGTGCACCTAAAACTAATTACAGGAGCGCGTTTGAATTTCGCTTACATTTAAATGCGTCCGCTGTGATCGGGAGTTGAACCGCGACCTACAGGCTCAGCAGGTGAGCGCCATAGCCGCTCGGCCAACGCTGCGGGTAACTCTTGCAGCGTTTATAGCACCGGCGGATGAAAAGATAAACTAGGGTAGTCGTAGCCCGTAGCCCTTTATTTACTATATGCCATCCCGCATAGCCTTTGTTACTGCTTTGGGATGTCATCAGGAGGGCATCAGCCGAAGTCGATACGTGTTCACGAGCCCTGCGCTATGTGAAGTTAGCTAATTCAGCAAATCATCGTGGCAAGGACAAGTATGAAAAAGCACATATCGGGGCGCTTTCGCGTCAGTTTTCGAATTTACGTTATCTACGAAAGCAAGCTTCTGTAGTTATATACCAATGTATTTCCCATACCTCATGCAAAGACACAGGCATAGATACTGATCAAGTAGCCGCGAACCGGGGAGTATTCCGATCGTAGGACATGCTCCGCTTCCTGCCACTGACCTTCACTCTTTCAGTTGGCCGAGTGGCGCAATTTCAGTACTAAGAGGCTCGGGGAACATTCGACTCGCTTCCATTGCCATACGCACGCGTTGACCGAGCGCTTTGCCGTGGCCTTACTCTGATGCAACGAATGACTCCACGACAGTTAGACTATGACACCGGCTCACGCCGCGTAACATCGTGCTAGCGTGCATCGGAACTTTCCGTGACGTCCGATAGCATCGAAAGGAGGAGAGGGAAGGAGATCAGTGTGCAAGGTTGCCGCGACGGGAAGGGCGAGCGCCTGCTACGGCAGGCAACGCGCCGAGCGGCGCCTCTGCCCTTGACATTGAGACGTGCTCGTGGTCCGCGTGACCAGTCGAGAAGGAAGGAATTGAGCGGCCCCGGCCGTGCACACTTTCACTGCAAACAGTGTTTGTTGCCTGTCTGCCGCCGACTAACCGCAGCGCGAACCGGTACGACCGGTCCGCTCGACGCACGTCCCAATGCTCGCTCATCCGCTGTGACGACGCGAACAGCGGCACAAAGCGAAGCCGCCCGGTTACGGCGCGCCCTGTCTGCACAGGCCGCCTGCCGTCAACAGGCTCAATGGAGATCGATTAATAACGGTCGCATCGGGCCGAAGCCGCGAGGCAAGCATGCGGCTGTCCTCTCGTATACACGCAGCTGCGCACGCACGAGGCGAGCTATAGTTGCACGCTCCCGTCGCGAACGGATATTGCTGCTGGGAGCGGGCGCGTGGAACTTGAGTCTCGGGAAGCGGCTGGCAGATGCTGCTGGCGTGCAGCTCCCAGAGCAGCGCCCGGGATCTGGCTACGCTCGTTGCGCTGGCCTTCCGAATCTTAACGACGCCACACTCGTCATTGCTGTCGCTGGAAGTTCCGAGCCTGAAGAATGGGGCTCTCCGCGAGGAGAAAGAGATAAAAGCAAAGACAGGGAGGTTAACCAGTGGTCATCGACTGGTTGGCTACCCTGTACCGGTGAGGGGGCACAGGGGTGCGAATAATGAGAGAAAAACAAGAAAAGAAAGAACAGCAGAGAACTGTTTCCGTGGGCGTAGCAACAAAGTCTGCGCCACATAGTCATAAAATGCCAACGTCCCACTGATACAATGAACGTCGCACAGTGCACAGTCACAACTTTCCGCACATTCCGGTATCTCTTAAATAACGGGGCAGAGAGTAACATAGGTATTTAACGTTAACCCTAAAGGCAGTCATTCCTGAGAGGCGTGCAGACTCGGGGTAGCTTGACACTTCCTGAAGGACTTCAGCCCAACCAAAAAATAATAATAATAAATAAAAAAAATCAGACCGACTTTGAGCAGAGATGAAAATTTCCGCAAGTACGCGCCCAGGGTTTTATGCCACGTGTTTCACTCTGGCACAGCGACACGAAAAGGAGAGCCTGCATGCCCTGTGAATTTTGGCACTGAAGAACTCTTGGAACAGCGCAGAGAGAACGAACGTAGCCAGTTTTCAAGAACTCGTGATGGTCTACCTGCGTTCTTTGGCAACTTCCAAGGAATTTCTTATGTTCGGAAAAAGGGCTTGGGCATAGGATTTTGCCCGGCTCTTGTCTGTTTCTTTTTTTTCTGTTTGCTGCTTTGCTGAGATGCAAAAAAGAAAGAATCAAAATAACAAAAGGTTTTGTGTTGAGTGGTTTGCGCTGGCACTGTAAGAAACAGATCTGGATGCCAACTTACAAGCGCCAGAAGTGCTAATCATCTCTAAAGTTCTACCAGGTGTAGTACTCGACGAAATCGAGAACATGCACAGCGTCTTTGACCGAAGTCGCCCAGACCTCGCAATCACAAGACAACTGCTGGTGGAAGGTGAAAAACGACCACGCATGCCAGACGCACGTGCCACGGCCCCCCAAAAAAGTCTGCTCCCGCGTTCAGTTCACTTCAGTTAGTGTGCTTATGCGGACTGCACGGCTGATGGGCGTTGCCTGAATTGCATTCGTGATCGCTGAACGACGGGGCGATCATGTGCCGACGAGTGGTGCGATCGTTTCGGTTCACGTTGCACTCCTGGGAGGAGTACGATTTCCACAACCATGTTCTCATCGTCTGTCTCACATATCCCTTTGTGCGCGCGGAAGAGTGAAGCGGACGACTAACGTGAGAACAACAGCATGCGGATCGGACTTTAGTCACGCGTCGCGTACCTGAGGGACGGTTCCGATGGCGAAACCGCCGCGCCGCACTGCAGCCGTCGCCTACCCAGCCTCAATGCTGGTGATTCAGCGCATCGAGCTTTCGATTGACATTGGCCGCATAACGGCGTCATTTGAAATAAGTAAGCAGATGCCACGTCTTATCAGCCTAAATTCAAGCGCGAACACATCCAAAACAACTCCAATGCGGTGTTCCGTTTTCAGGTTCACCTGCATTTGCGACAATGGCCTTCCACGCAGTTACGAGTAATAGGCCTTCGAATCAGTTATCTCCTGTTCCACATTTATGCTAAAGTTTTGCACCACCGGAGAACAGGAATCCCCATCGTATGGTGCGGTCGGGAGCGAAAGAACGCAGCCAGTGTGCGACAGCGTCGCCGGACCACGATCGCATGACGTCATCGCAAAAGAAAAGATCGCACCGAATGACGTCGCACCGACGTCATCGCACAGCGTCGGTGGATCGAAGGGAACACGCGGCGGACCCGGCCGAACAAAGGAAGAGACCTATAACATGACGCAATACGAGTCGACAACACTCACGCTCTCTTCAATCATGCATGCTGCCTGCGATTTCTGCTTGATGTTCTCTGTATTTATTTGGCTTGTAGTCAGTACTGCTTGATACAATTAAACGTGTCGGTAAACTTTTTCGAAACGTCTCGCGAATTTCTTGCTCAACAGCAACACGCCACACCGCAGAACTCCAGGCCTGACATCGAGAAGTCAAGGGGGCCTGGATATTCCTGAAGCCATCTTTAAAGCACCTTGCCTTAACATCTTTTTTTCTTCCTTGTCCATCGCAATGAAAAAAATTATTTCTACAACGCGTCACAGAAAACAGGTTACAATCGCCTGAATGGTTTGTGGTCCTTTGTTTGCGCAGTTATAGAACTGTTTACTAATACGCACCAACTCCAAGGTCGATCCAAATAGGTCGCGAAGCTTCGGGCGAAAAGCGGTCCAGCACAAATTGTCACCGATATCAGCAAGGATGGTTATGGGAGCAGCGACTGAAGTGCGGCTCTGTTTGGAGGGAACGAACATTGTGAAAGAAAAAAAGGGTTTTTTAATTCAAGCGAGACACAGATTCATTCAACGAATATAAAATTCCTGGTCAGCTTTATATATCCGTGGCGAGTTAAGAAAATACAAGTTTACTTAATTTCATTATTATTAACAAATACATTTCTTTTCAGCGCCCATCGTTACAGAGGGCGTTTACTCATATCACTCGCAATGCAATGCGCCTCTTGAAACGTGCAGAAAGGCGCGCTCGTAAACTTCACCTGTTGAAATACGCCCCCCTCACACGTTGTGCTTTTTGGCTTGTCGAAGTTTGTCTGAATTTGGTGACGTCGGTAGCTTCATCACTTCTTAACCTGTTCAGTCAAAAGTAGTGAGTTAAGGCCGTCAGATTATTGTGTAGTTGTTTTCGTGCGACTGCGCTGGCCGACCGGCTTGGCATCCGACGATAGGAGCAGCACTCTACCCCTAAAGCGTTCGTCGGCCTCTAAAGAAAGTATGTGCTGTGCAGGGGTGCGATTTCGACAGCCATACGGCTGGCCTTTTCCTGCGTCGCTTTCGGCGCTGAAAGCTCGAAACGCCCGTCGAGTCGAATGGCGGGGCATTTGAATATATAGCTCTAAAGGCAGGCCAACAAAACAAATTTCGCGCCTTCGAAAAGTAAATGACGTCACATTATTTTTCCTTCCACCGGAAGTGTTCCCTCCACATAACGATGGCGCTAAGCCCCATGAACCACCGAAGAACCACCATGTTTTGAACGTATGGGCTCCTGTGGAAGCTTCGCTACCTGGTATATTTACCTTGCCAACTCACCCAACAAGAAGTTCTTCTAAGCTGAATGTCAGCTTTTGTTTAAAGAAACAGCATACATTCGAAAGGAAAAATGTTGTCGGTAGTGAGTTTTGAACCTACGACCCTAGGCTCAGAACCTGAGCGATAACCTGCTCAGCTAAACGAACGCCTCCTATAGACTGCAGTCTGTGCCCTCTGCTTTTATCATGCTACTTGGAACGAAAATTCCATTGGCAAACCAGGCTTGACGAAACCGGTGACGTGAAAAATCATCACGGCTTACTCGGGAGCAGTCCCATTAAATTATATGGCAGTTGGGCAAGGTATCCCCGCGTTACACATGGAAGTGCAATGGCGTTGTGCGATCTAGAAGGCGTTGTCCGAGCGTCTCAAAGCGCTCGCTTGCCCTCCGGGAGTTCATGACTGGAAGGAGCGCTCAGCGGCATTCAATTAGACATTAATACTTTCGCATTCACAACTCATAAAAAGTGCTTAGGTGTACTCGGATTTTACGAAATGTGTTTTAAATTTAGATGTTAGCTCGTTAGATCTGAGCCATGTATTTGGACCTTGGAGCAGCGCCGCTAGAGTGATCAGCTCGCAACGAAGGTTCCCGTGCAATTATAGGACACCCTTCTGCATATTAACCTGTATGTTGAACTTTCTGTATGTGAACATAATAAATATTGATTGAAGGCGCTCTCATAGTCTTCCTTCGGGACATACGGCTTTGAATTGAATTCTAGGGTTTCACGTGGCAAAACCACGATTTGATTATGAGGCACGCTCAACTGGGGGACTGCGGAATAATTTTGTCCGCCACGGGATCTTTAACGTGCCCCCAATGCACGGGACACTGGTGTTTTTTGCATTTCGCCTCCATGGAAACGCGGCTGCCGCAGCCGGGATTTGATCCCGCGACCTCGTGCTTAGCAGCGCAACATCACAGCCGCTAAGCCACCGCGACACGGGTATGGCTTTAATCATGCACTCTAGTTGCATGCATACATTATGTGCCTTGTGCATGTTGTACGCGCGCGTACTATGTATGAATGTGTATATTCATGCACCCTTGTCGTCCGGAGTACAGCATGCAACGCCAGGCAAATGCATCTCCAGCACCCTTTTAAGGAATATATTTCTAAATAAATTGAGCGCTTTGTGGGCTCTGCAAGCGCTAATGTATTTTTTATCACGAACATGAAAAAGCTTTTCCACGAGCTTCAATGCTTGTCCATCGGCGGTGGCACTCACGTGTGCGGCACGCGGCGCTGGAATCATAATTTGAAGGATATCTGCATATCTGCTTCCGGTATAGACTGTGTACTGGTGGGAGAGTACACTTTGTTTTATTTATTTTCGTACGGACTTAGCGAAACGAGTCAGCGTGCGCGCCGGCACGCGACTGCTGGCGGCCTTGAAGGCCGCGGCTTGTCTTCGGGTGGCCGCAAGAAATTGCGATGAGGTCGGAACATTTCCGGGCCTGCTAATGCCCAGTGTCCTTCAGGAAGTCATAGATAGTTAGGTAATTATTTGTTGCAATTACTGTCAGATGAAATACAACTAATGAAGTGTTGCAAATAAGAATTACAGTGAGAAAGCTCCCGTATTCAACCTTGCGAGGCGTCGCACTGGCGACCCGGGACCTGCAACAACAAAGGAATGGGAAGCGCTTAGGCTCAGCGTCTGATGCAAATGAATGAGTGGCACAATTCACTCGTATGCTTCAGGAGAAAACACGATAAGACTCTGATCCGCGTCTTGTATGCTGTTAGCACCACAGCAAACAGGTATAGCGTCGTTCGCTGGACGGGCAAAGGCTGGGTGATCTATTAACGCATTGCATTGTTGTGTCTTGAGGTTATAAATAAAATGAGGTGTTCTTACCAGCACTGATTCCACCGAAAGCTGCGGCTTTCTCGATGAACGCTGTTGCTCGCATTACCGCAGCAACTGTGAAAGCACCGGCTTGTAGCCGCTCTTCAACATCCCTCAGCTCGCTTGACTGGGCTTTAATTTCAATATATAGCAGCCTTTTTTGATTGGCACGCCTTGCACGCTTTCAGAAACAGACAACAACAATGCTTCGTATCTGGTTGGTGAGAGGGAGAGTGTTTCAGTGCCTTCGCCGTGCTCCGCCATGTCGGCTGTGTTGTCTGTTGACCAGTTATCGGATTCCTAATGTGCAAGTCCCTCTAGGTTGTTGACATACACATATTATACATATACTCAACTATGTGTGCCTGTGTGCGTGCGTGTATATATATATATATATATATATATATATATATATATATATATATATATATATATATATATATATATATATATATATATATGTGTGTGTGTGTGTGTGTGTGTGTGTGTGTGTGTGTGTGTGTGTGTGTGTGTGTGTGTGTTAAATGCGTACCCGTAGCTAAAGGACCATTCCCGCATTTTTGAAGCGCAATAGCACTCAATAAGCGTTAGCTTCCAATTAACGCTGGAAGCGTATGTCGCGAATACTTCCTCAGTGGCTATGGTGTTGGGCTACTGAGCACGAGATAGCGGGATCGAATCCCGGCCACGGCAGCCGTATTTCGATGGGGGCGAAATGCGAAAACACCCGATTTTAGATTAAGGTGCACGTTAAAGAACCTCAGGTGGTCTAAATTTCCCGAGTCCTCCACTACGGCGGGCCTCATAATCAGAAAGGGGTTTTGGCACGTTAAACCCCGTAAATTAATTTTTATACTTCATGAGCAACTGCTACCTGAAGAAATCTTGACAATCAGCAGAATACGGCAAAGTGAATACGCGAACCGCACCTACAATAATAATTGACTGAGCTTAAGAGGAAGCTTTAGCTCGGGCCCAACTCCGATGCGGCCTACTAAAGTACATGTAAAACGCAAAAAGTTATTTCTGAAATAACCCCTTGGCCGATTTTAACAAAATTTGCTGCATTTGAGAGAGAAAGTTAAATTTCGATTTAGGTTCTAAATTCTGTTAAAAAGATTTTCAAAAATTGCGAAGTTTGAAAAAAAATAGACGCACAAAATTTACGAACTCATAGCTCTGCATTAAAAACAGATATCGCGGTTCTGTAAGCGGCATCCATTAGATCATTGAAAGCGGACAAATTCGATACGGCATTTTATATCGTAAATGAATTTGTTACGGGTTTACAGGGGTTGTGCAAAAGCTGTATTTTGGTATTACTAAATTTTTTTACATTCATGTTTAAGTTATCAATTTTGTCCGCCTTAGATGTACTATTAGATTCAATTCATGGAATTGTATTATCGTTTTTCGTTGCTGACTTACAGAGCTGTAAACTTGATAGTTTCGTTTTTGAAAATTTTCGATTTTTGCCAATTCTTAACAAAATATTGACGACCTAAATAAAAAATTCGGTACCGACAGTCGTATATTTTAAGCTTTCTTTTAAATGCAACCTCGTCAACTTTGGTGCAGTGGTTACCGAGAAAAACGAATTCTCCTTTTGCATGTATTTAGATAGGAGCACCGAAGCATTGCATCCTATTAAAGTGTCAGTTGCAAGCGTCATACGAAAGTGTAAGGTGCATTAAGGTCAGGCTCTGCATTAGATTAGTGACGTATAGAGTGAATGCTAGGAAGAGCATTACCTGCTGTTTTGACCCAATGTGACAGAGAAGCTGCGCAGATCCGATCAAAGGCTGTCAATAGTTTACCACAGGAAACTGTAGCCGTATGCTGAAGAATGGACTTAGATTGGCTGAAGAAAGGAATGTTTCTACGACACAACACTCCTCTGGCTCTTGTTTGATGTGAGCTGAGTGCATATGCGCAGCATTCTCTACAGCCGCGGTGGGTGCGTCCTTTCGATTTCGCTTAGTTTCGGTTTCCGCGGAAGCGTGCTATTGTTGAGGCTACATGCGTATCGCTATTTATTCTTTCTTAGGGTCATGCTGCTCATCCCAATGGGGGCTTTGCGGTATAGCAACATTTTGCCTTAATAATTAACTATTTCCCTGGTCCTTGATTTGTATGATCATAACCATATTCTTTTGCCATTCGATGCGCTTAAAGAGTATTAATGATGCTGCGCACATGCAGCAGCAATGTAATATACTAGAATCACACATGTAATGTTACATTCCTTGTGGCATAAAGGGCACTCCACAAAAATGTAAATGTGGTATAAAGAAATGCATACATACTAGACAGCTGTCATGGAAACGCCGGAAGTGTCGAACAAATTGTGTTTTAAAATTATATTTACGTGGTTTGTACAATTACAGAAACAGTGTCAACCTATGCTGGCATTTGATATCAGGGTTCATTTATATATTTATTCAGAAAACACTGAACACATATAAATACAGACAAAAAGTGTTGTGTTTCATGCGATATCGGAAGCACATACTATATGTACTATACATATAGTATGTGCTTATACACATACTATATGTCTAACGAATGGCAGACAACATCCCGTAGGTCATTACTGACGAGTATCAAGAGCCCAAAATTTAGTCAGCATGTGACAGTAGTCATGAAATAATGAATGGGCTGTGTTATATCAGCGAGTGAGCATGTACACCTGTTTTACTTGACATCAGTGTTTTTTATATGTCGATCACTGTCTTGCTCGAGCACTTGCCCTCTTGCCCTCTTGCCTTGCTATCACTGTAGTGGTGAGACTTTTTACCCTTCCTTACACAATCCTCGCTGCTGAGCTCGACGTCGCGGGTTGAATTACGGCCGCGACGGCCGCATATCGATGGGGCGAAATGCACATTAACGAACCTCAGGTAGTCAAAATTAATCCGGTGTCCCCCACTACAGCGTTTTAGTCCAGTTATACTACGCCACTGTATCCCTGTTATACAAGCCTAGCTACACAGCACATCGAACAGATTCTTTTCGGATTACTCGAGGCAGACGGCCTACTATACGAAGCCACATTTTAACGCGAACAGACATAAATAAACGGGAACGTGCCATATGCACTACGAACCGGGTTCGCGACGCATAAGCGCAGCGCAACATACCACAGCAGTGAATTTCGTGAACTGGAATCACGCAAGTGTCGCAGCATCAATGAGATGCAAGGGCATCTCAGCTGCGGATATGGCCCCATCTTACGTGTTTTTATTAATTTCTTCTACGTCACTATTCACGCCGTAATATCAGTTGCGTGAACTTGACGCTACAGAACAGGACTACGCCCGCCTTTGCAATTCGAAGAGAAGGCAAAGAAAGAAAGAAAAATAATAATCGTCGGCTTTAACGTCCAGCAACTGCGCGCTGGGTAATGAGGGACGCCGTAGCGCAGCGCTTCGAAATAATTTTTGCCGCCTGTGTTTCTTTACCTTGCACCAAAAGTACTGTGCACGAGCGTTCTTGCATCCGGCCTCCGTCTGAATGCGGCCTCTGCGGCCGGGATTCGACCACGTGCTCAGCAGCGCAATGCCATGGCCACTGAACAACCACGCCGGTATGGCCGAAAGAAGAGGAGCAAGTTTGACGTAATTGGCGGTGAGGCGTTCTCTGCTGCGCGAAACAGTCGGGAACGGCGCGTAGGGGAGTGTTGAGAAAATCGTAAAGACAGACAAACAAACAGAAGCACAGAGAACGTGGAAGTAAACCTCGGCAGATGCAGAGAAGTCTCCCAAAACCAACCGTGTTTGAAAATAGAAACAAATTATTTAAAGAAACACAGGATAAGCACGAAAGCGCTTGTCAAATATTTTCAAACAACAAACTAATCATTGCTGTGAAAGTGCAGTACGTCTAGAGAAGAAAAAAAGGAAAGGAAAAGGAAGGAGTGCACTCGCACGCTGTATGGATAGGAAGCGTGCTCTGAGTTCCAAAGGGGACAGAACAGGCCCTCGATCAGACGATTTCCTCTTTGCCAGTGATATAGGCACGTGTCGAAAGAGCGCGACACCGTGATGCTGCAACTCTTGGCTTGCGGCCACTTCTGCTTAGGAATAACACGACCGGCCGATTGAAGGCAACGCCGTACCGCTTGCCGCATACGCGCTGAAAATGACCTGAAGCACGCGGCGCCACTTGCCAGTGTCCGTTTTGACATCGAAGCGCGAGAATTTCAAGTGCATCTAATGAAAAATAATACGCCTCCTCGATGGCCGCTATGGTTAGTAGAACGGCAACTCCGTGAACGGCATTCCTCGCGTATTTTCGGCACAGAGCCGCTTGGCCTCAGAGCACGTGTTTCACGCCGCACAATAAGTATATTTGTATTCACTACACTTCGTACTTTCTCCCTCCTCTCTACAACTATCTACTCTACCCTTTTTACTTTGAGCGGGTCGGGGAAAGATATAGCTTGTATAGACCTTCGTGAAACATTTCGTGCAATTTCTCCTACTTTTTATTTTAGGGTTCCGCAAGCGCACTTCGACACACGACAGAAACGTTGTTAGGGAAAGAAGCTTCGTGTTTTGAGGAAAGCAAGCGCTATGCTGTGAAGTAGAATACTATGATTGTGCGTAAAGGCCTGCAAAACAAAACAAAATGGTAGGCGACCATCACCTTTGACTTAGGTGTCTCTTAGTGGCCCTTGCTCCTCGGCGTCGGTGTTCTTTACGTTAACTTTAGGTGAACGCAACGCACGAACCGAACTCGGAGGCAATCGTTTCCCATTAATTAGCAGGTTAAATAGCACGCTACTTTTTTTGTATGTGACGTCATTAGTGACGTCAACACTTTTTTTTTCTACTTCCGGGTTTTCAGAAATTTCTCCAAAGTGACGGGTCTCTAAAGTCTATGATTCGGTGCTTGAGTGTGTGGTAATCAGTGATTTCTAATTAATTATAATTATTCCAGACACTTCAGTAACTCACCTTGTAACTAACCTTACGCTCTGATATCATATCTATAATTAAACCCATGAATTTTATACTGTACTATTTCTTTCTATTTTTTCTGATTTATATTGAATTTCGTCCCCGGTCGTCTTAGTGATTTCTAATTAATTCTAATTATTTCAGACACTTCAGTAACTCAACTCGTAACTAAACTTATGCTCCGATATCATGTCTATAATGAAGCCCATAAATTTTGCACTGTATTATTGTTTTTGTTTTTTTTTCGATTTATGTTGAATTTCGTCCCCAGTCACCTCAGGAGGTGAAGGGGAAGTGCTGCGCAAGAAACAAGAAACACATGCATTTCATGATAGCTTCACTGTTATAGAGCTGCGTAAAACGGTGAAGCGTGCAAAATGTCTTGCGGTGAAGGGAAATGAGAATGTGCGCGAATGCTAAGTGTAAACAACAGGTCATCATTGGCGCGAAAGCATCAAATGGCCAATTGATCGAAAAATCCGGCGTCTGTAGCAGCGAAACGGCATCTAAATTCTCATTGGCTGCGACGTCCTGTCACGTGCGCACCTCGACGGAGCAGAGCGGACTGCTGCCGCGCTGGCGTGCCAGGTGTTGCGTGAGGAGAGAGGGCATCGCCGTGACGCCACGTCACCCTCGCTCTCGGAAGCCTGTGTTATCCGCGCGTTCCTGCCTGTGTCAGCTCTCGCGTGTGTTCAAACTTCGCCTCGGTAATCGCTATAAAGAAATTAATGCATAAAAAAGCAGAATAAGTTTGAAAATAAAAAAAAAACTTTGGTAGAAGTAAGTTTCGTACCTACGACCCCACGCTCAGAATCCGAGTGTCTTGTCCACTTGGCTAAACCAGTGCTTCCTTGGCACAAATTTTCGGGACAAACCTCGTACTCTAATTAATTATATTTATACTACCTGATCCTTGGCCAATCTACAAGTGTGGATATATGCCACTGCCATAAAACTGACTACTACATGTACTACAGCGACTACTGCGGTCGCAAGTATTAGACAGCACCAGTTTTCTCTGCCGTGAGCGTAGTGTTTGCTGTTCCCTCAGCCATATTGCAAAATGGGGCACTGGCAGCGTGCCACAGACTTTGCTAAGCTTGTGGCAGGCAGGCTGAGTAGCGATTGCCAAAGCCTGGAGGACACGGTATGACGTACACAAGATTCACGTAAAAAAATAAGCAGGGTATCGTGCACCCATTCTAGACACGTATATGCGCTGGAGGAATGGGTCACCACGCTTCGTATAAGCGGTTCTATAAGTAGGTCATGCGCCCCAGGGACCGTTCCCTTTATCTCCATTTCCAGGCTAGAATCACCCGGATGAGAATATATGACATAACTCATGCATTGAATAACTTATCACTTACTTTTCCGCAAATTTGAAGCATATCTTTTTCTCCTGTGATTTGGGGTCTTGTGCTAGCATGTTTACATTTGAGAATTTTATTTATTATTTTATATTTGTTGACAGAGCAAGAGGAGAGGCAAATATTGACTGACCACAGTTGCATATCGTGTTTCTTATGCGGGTAGCACCCGTATCTAGAGACCAGTAATCGAAATACGAGGTTGGAGAATTCCTTTTGTGTCTTTAATCCGCTGTTAGATGTAGCAGTCGACAAGAGCACAGTGCAATAGCAATTAAAGCTTCCAAATCTTTTTTTTTAACGATGCACTATTCGGTATCTCCGCCTGCAGCAGCCGCTTTGCCAGCGCGTAGCAGTAGTAGTGGTCGTAAACAACTTTATTGAGGTCCTGAGAAGCTAGGCAGGGGGCCTATTAGGTAGGTCCCTACCCAGCCGTTGGCTAGTCCCATCGGAACAGAGAGGCCAAACCTCTCCGGTCGTTCACGAGCCCTCTGGACAGCCAGGATCTGGACGTCTTGTCTTGGGTCTGTGATGGCGTTCGTCCAGTCCTCTTCTTGGTTAAGATCCTGTAACACAGGGCACTGCCAGAGCGTCAGCAATTTATTTACCTTAAGCTTTGACGTATGCTAGAAAATTCGCGATCCTTGTTAAGAGTTATAGTTGGATGGTTGGATTGCTGGGTTTATACACTCTTCTTTTGTATTCTCCTGCGCATGGAAAGGCTGCTAAAATTCAGAGAAAGGCGTCCTTATTTCCTCCAGTATTAATCAACCTTTTCTTATTCGCTTTAAGAATGAAAATAGAGTTTCGAAAGAGCACCTTTCTAGCCTAGACAGATTGCGAGTTACTATTTAATTAGTTCCCCTTTAATGATGATGAGGGTTACACTACACGCGCCATAAAAGCTTGGGCAGAAGTTAACGGTGTTTCGGAGGATCAGTTGTACTTGTGAAGGCAATGAACATACTCGATACAAAGTTTTCACGTTCAATATGTTCTAATATGTACTCCTTCTGGTTGAGAAAAACCATCTTGGGCAAACAGAAAGAACGGAATGGTTTACAGACGCTATCTTGTGAATACGTACAGTGAACGCCCACTGCGCGCGGCCGCCGCAATGGAGTTCCCCGAAAGGGCTTCTTGCATGAAAGGCAGGCAATCGCTGAAATCAAACTATGTGAAATGTGTGCTTATAGTAAGCTGTCTCTGCAACCTAATGAAGCACAACAAAAAGAAGCCTCAATGCAGTGATCCCACGGGTTCGCAGCGGCCGGCTGCGCTTCGGCATGCACGTCCGCGCACAATGGGCGCTATAGCGTAAAACTATTCCAAACTTTTCTATTCCAATTCTGCTATCAACCGTTCGCGATCGGTCAAAAACTTTTTTGGACCACCCCCCACTTCACCCGTCTGTCACACGACGTCACGAAAACCGCAATACCTCCCCATCTGATATGGCGTGTACAGATTGATTATGCATGATTTGACCGAAAAAAGAAAAATAGTTATTTCTGATTCGACGCCTTTTCGCCATTAGCCCCACACTATTGGTCAAAAGTTTTCGGGCTGCACCCACTTTACCTGCCTTTCAAGCGAAGTCACAAAACCGCGAAGACCCACCGCGTCAAAGTGACGTGTACGCATTAAAGATACATTAATATGCCGAACAAAACTGACTTTTCTTCTGAATAGCCGCAGGCTGCCCCGTTCCGAAAGGAATAAAAGATGGCTGCCGCCGATCTCTCAGGCGCTGGCTACTCGCACCTGCCGGAAAGCATGGGTTTATTGGGTATGATAAAACTTCTTGCGTAGTCGTGTAACGTTTCCGAGCACTTTCGACAAGTCTACGACCTCGTTTTGCCAACTATACTTTGCTGAGGATCCGTTTTAGCGTCATTCATAGGCTTCCGTTGCATGCCGCCGCGATTTTCGACCTGCCACCGCAAGCTAGGTAAGGGCAAGCGAACCAATCGCAGACGCCGGCACCACCCTCTTCATTCGGTTATCGATTTTTAGTGCACTGGCTCTGCCCCATCGAATCCCTCTCCACTTAAGCGCGCTCTTCGCCTCTTGTCAGCCAATTACATAAGACAAGCCGCTCAGTGTAGGCAATGTTATTCGTTTTTCAAGCAAACAAAAGTGACCTCCTATGAACGAGAAGAGCGTTTGATTGGTCTGTTCAGACAACCCTGCGAGTGACCGCCCGGCGCTTGCGTTGGCGGTTACGCAAATTTGACATCAGGAGAATGGAATAAAAACATATTGGAATAGTTTTACGGTAGAGGGTCCCATGTTTCGCTTTCGCTGCGAGCCCATTTTCGCACTGTGCTGTGAATTTAGGCCGCGTTAGAGTACAGAAGCAACCATTGTTGTATGGACGCTATCAGCGCTGTTCAAAAATAATGTCATTATATCTATAGGGAGTTCGACACCTACGGCGACTTGTGTTCTGCCGTCGAAACGATTAAACCTTTTCTTTTTTTATATATTCTTGGACGTTTCAATATCATTATTTCTCAATTTGCGTCGCACAGTATGTTTATCGGTCTTTTGAGCGAACAATTTCCGCGCTGCTTCTTTTTCTCAATTCAGTACATTCATTGTTTGGTGCTAACAAAACCATGAACATATGCCGTGCATTTTTGAATGTTCTCCTGACCGTTCTCTTTCTGTGCCAGTGAACTTGGCAGTATCCAGCATCAACAAGTCCACAGACCAGAGATTCATGAGATTGGCCGGGCAGTGCGCGCTTTCTGCTACTCAATGCGAGCATCGTAGCCCCGACACCGCAGCAGAAATCTTCCTCGCGGAAGTGCTTTCTGTACACCCGAGCTTGTAGCACCAGCGGCTACTTTGAATTTTCAGCATATGTATGCGATATTCGGGATAGAAAAGTTATTGGTGTGCTTTAGAAGGCTTGCAGATTTTTAAAGGCGAAGACATTTCTTGATTGGTCTTCCAAAGGGTGCTGGAGATCAGCCGAGAAATCTGTCGACAGAGAAATCACAGACAAATGAGTCGTAGTTAACGAAAGCAAGAAAATAAAACAATGGAAGAGTGCAGTTTTGACATGTATTTTCACGGCCAGACAAGCTGCCGTCAGGCTTTGGACTTTCTCCACGTGAATGTACAACAAATGCCCCTCCGCTAGTTTCTGCATCTTCTTCAGTGTCGGCAGTCATGATGCGTGAAACCTCGCTCGAGCTACCCGCAGAGTCTGCCACGTGCGTACGACGCGAAGCGCAAATGCTTGGCCAGCATCCTGCGTCTGTCCCATACACGTGGACTGGCCGCGTACCAATTACCTCAACAATAAACTCCCATGCAACCTTCGTCAAGACAAGCAGCAACCAAGCCAAACGTCAGCAGTCTCCCCCTTTCTCGCCGTCACGTGGCAGATGAACGCGCTAGATGCATATTTTCGCTCTAGCTGCGGATCGTTTAAGACGCTGCAACAATCACATCTTGAGCCAAGCGTCAGCTCCCCGTGGCTACATGCTGCGTGTTACCAACGCCACGTGCAAAACAGCGCAGACGTCGAGTACACACGTGACTCCGTAAGATGGTATTTGCATCCTCTCCATGCGCAATAACCTCACACAATAACCTCGCAATAACCTCTTGAAACCTATGGAAGCTAAT